>NC_059475.1:37111691-37179191 GCF_018139145.2 Gymnogyps californianus
GAATACCTCACTCAAATGGTGCAAAGTCAGCCAGTTCTTAATTTTTTACCTCCTCAAGAGTGCATTCAGTGACTTTATCACTGAGAAGAATGACTCCCCTGCCTAGTGTGATCAAGATCTGGAAATTTGCTGCATCAGCACATTTAGCCCAGACTGCTACTTGATTGGTGGGGCTTAGATTTGATCTTATGGCATACATGTCAGTTCTCTAACTGGCTAGGTGAACAGCCTGTCCAGGGGGAAACTCAGTTTTACCCATCTGAATGAAGAGAAGTCTCGTAACCTGCCAGGTTTTTCGTTTAGAGTTCCTACATACAGCCAAACCTATCTCCTCTGAAGGGGGAAGCGGGGTGACGGAAGTCCTCTGGAGCCCAACTTGTGAGGTCCTTCCCTAGGAAGAGCTCAGGGACACAAACAAGTCTGGGAAGACTTTGTAGGCACTGCATATTTGTCTTTTGCAACACTTTCTGCTACAATGAAAGACTTGAAATGAAATTACAGGCTTATGAACAGAAAAGCAAAGCATCACATGTCAGAGTGGGGGTCTGTGCTTTTTAGTTTTGTGCTGTGAACTCTTAAGCAAATAGTGTTATAACAAGTCAGTACCCTGTGGTTTTGCTGTTTTTATGCTTTCTTATTTTCTAAATCCGATTCATCGAAACTTTTGTCAAAAGCTTTTTCCCACGTTTCTACGAAATTATGTGTTGCTCTGTCAGTTCTTTTGATCACTTAAAGCAGGTCCAAAGCATCTTATGGGATAGTTTGGGTGCAGAGAGAGGAGAAGGCCATGGCCTTCCCTTCTTTTTCGCTTGTTTTTTTAATCATATTATCCTGAAACAATTCAGTAAAACTATATGATGGGAGAAAATAAGTTGCTTGTCAGCCTTTCTGATATCATAAAGACCTCTTTTTGGTTTTTTGTCAACCAGTTGAAATTTTCTGACCTGAATTCACATGTCTGTATGCTCGCTGCTTCTTCCAGTTTGAGGCATTTGGATATTCTTAACTATCTTCCCTCATGGCTGAAGCCAGACTCTAAGAAACTAGAAGGGACTAACTAGGGGCTTCGGTTCTTAAATGCTTGCTCTTATAATCTGTCTACTGAAGTTGAAAGACAAAACATTTCAGGCCTTTCCGGTAACCACTTTTAAGCATCCAATATATGCAGCAGATGGTTTACACTTTACCTTTACAAGGCTTCCTGGAGGAAAAGACTTCTGAAAAGTGTTACCCTGAAAGTAAATACAGGCAGATCCAAAGCACGCGGTTGTCACCTGGAACTTGATTCACCAGTGGGAGCAAGCACTGGATCGAGCCCTTTGTTGTGAGCATCAAATAGCATACCACTTATAAACAGTATTAGTTATGTTTCCAAATACCTAGCACACTATATTTAAAGTACGGGCTTTAACTTAAACCTACAAGAGCAGACTGTCAGTGTTCCCACGTAACCCTTCACATTCTGGCATTTTCCAGACTGCCAGCCAAATGAACACTTTAGGAGGAGGTGCATATATATGTCTGCAGCACCCAGCGGGTTAATCCACCCTACTGTGCATAGGTGTTGGAGCTCTTATGGTATGTAAGATTTGCCAAGTTTGGAGTTTTTGTATTTTTTTATTTTTTCTGGACTATGCATTCACAGCAAGCATCTTTACTGATGCTGCTCAAGTGTTTGTGAATGCATATTGAGATGGTACTCTTATTTGTGTTTTATGTAACATACACGTTTGTGTACATTTTATCACCTGGGAAAGCTTTTATGGTTCATTTTGACACTCTTTCTATTAAAACATTTTTTTTTTTTTAAGCATTCAGCCATCCTCTTTTTTTTTTTTAATGCATCTTAAAATAGACTAATGTGAGTTTTGGACTTGTGGCCTAACAAATGTCCTTTTTAATAACTGAAGCTTTTAAGTTAGTATCTCTCTCGGGAATAAATGTCTGTTACATTTCTAGTCCTAACTTTTTTTTGGAAAAGATGAAAAAAGCCTATGAATGTGTACTTGTATGGAATATTTCAGCTGGTGCATTTTTAATAGCTAAATAACTCTGAAAAGGGTGGACAGTACATGGACTCTTGCTGTATTAGTGGGCATCACTTTAAGGGATGTCTCCTGAACAAGCAGTTGTGTCCAACAGCATGTTGTCTAAGGGGAACTGCAAGACATTAAAATATCTGACAGTTCATAAGTTTGTAACAGCTGTGAGGAAAATTGAGATGCTCTGATGGCTATTTTCCTTTTCAAAAAAAGCCATTTTTATTCTTAAAGAAACTACATTAATGATTTAATGAAGAACAGTATTGGATGTTAACCATCATCTACTTCAAGTTCTCCACTTTCTGCTATATATAAACAACTGCAAAATGTTAAAGGTTAAATATTGATGAGATACTATTGAACTTAATTACTTAACTGCAGGTAGAATTTTAATTGAACTTGGTTATTTTGCCCATATTTGATATTATTCTAATGACAAAAATAACAGGAGAGCAAATAAGAAATGGTACTTAAGATAAAATATAGCTTTTTAATGTATACTAACTTTGGCACCGTTGATTGAGGAAACTAAAAACACTATCCCACTTAATCCAACAGGGATAGAGAACTAAAAAAAGAAAATGGTCTCTTGAAGATGTGCTTTAGGCAAAAAAAAAAAAAAAAGGTTTTTTTGTCTCCTGATTTCTTTAATGACTTGTTATTGTTGTCTCAGCTGTAGCCAAAGTCTGCAGCTGGTATTCTTAACAGAATTACTACGAGAATGCTAAAAATATTTCTCTAAAAATATATAAAAAAGCAATTTAAAAAAGAACTCCATTTAGACTGCAGCACAAGGACATTTTGTGTGACAGCTTTTAGTAGGATGAAAAATTTAAACAGAATAACAGCTATTTACATTCACACTGCAAAGTAATTACCGAAGCAGACAAAATACTTAAACCTAATTTAATAATGCTTTCCTTCAGCCTAGGTGCCAAAACCTGAGAGTAAACTTCCCAACTTGTGCTGAGGTGGGGAGGGGGGGACTTGAAGTTAAAACCATGTAGAAACAAGTGCATTGAACACTTTCCCAGTGAGGTACAAAGTGAGCTTCATTTTTAAACAGAAGAGCATCATAAATCAGCATAAACCACAAGTTTTAATGAGTATATCTCCTCTGGAATTATGCAGTGCTTGCAATTCTATGAGAACAAGACAAGGATCTGGTCTTACACTCCTTACTCAGGCAAAACTGCCACTGACATTAATGATAATTTTGCTTGAATAGAACAAAGTGCTTGATGGTGGTTATGCCAGCATGAGGGGTGCGAGATTAGGATAAACGTGCAAAAAAGTACAACTTCAAATGGCTGTACCTTTGACTTCTTGAGCTAGTATTTCCTCCAACTACAAGGATCATAATTATAACATTTGCTGGTTCAAAGATTAACATTTAGCATTCTGGGAAAGACTTTCTGGACTTTAGTAACCTGATCAGTATGGTCTCCTTTTGGTCTCTGCCTCTTTCTGGTTCTTTGTATTGCAGGGGAGATGATAGTATCTGGCACATTCCTTGGATGACTTGAAGATAGCAGCCTTCTGTGTTTGGGACTGAAAGATTGTGAACTCTGTGTTAGCAGAAATGCCACACAGGGGAGGTGAATAGAACATTAAAAAAGCTTTAGCTTTAGGTACTGCAGCGCAAGCAGAGTTGAATTTGAGAGCTGGGACTTAAGTGGACATTTGTCCCTGCTTTCTTCCTTAATAAAATCTGAGTGTTAACTGTGGATAAGGGCATTTGAGAGATCACTAAAAATGAATCATTGAGTGCCCAGAAGAGCTTTATTATGATATATTATGGAGAACTTTAGAATATACCATGTACTTTTTATGTGCTTATCGGATGCATGTATGAGTTACTATTACAGAAGTAAATTATTTTGTCCTTTGCTGCAGAAGCAAAATAATTTGCGAAATTAAAACGTCAAAATAAAACTCATCAAAAACTGGATCTGTGTGGTCCTTTCTGGCCCTGTGTTCCCATCTAATTTTCTTTTGCCCCATGAAAGGCTATTGACCAAAAAAACACAAGCTCCAACCAGCAACATTTGTTGTGCTTGTGTGTGTGTAGTCCATTTTGAAAAACCCTGACACAAATATTAAATCTGGAAAAAACCTCAGTGCAGAAATCCTGACTGGTCAAACTGAGTTTAAAAAAAAAACCTAAATTTTAAAAATCCCCAGACTGATATCAGGTTCCAGGACTGAGCCCTTGTAAGTAGAGTCAAGAGAGGTCGCTTAGTTCAGTTTGTTTGCCCCAGTAGCAATTAGAATGAAGGAGTTATTCTGCTCCTGAAGTTCCGCATGGATGTTGCCACTGCCCAGTTAACCAGTGTGAAAATACCATGGAAAATAAATTATTAAACTATACTGTTATTACTAACTTGCCAGCTCCAGAGAAACAAATGCAGCCACATTTACATATGTGTCCATCTGTCTGTTTTTACACTTTATGTCTTCAGCCAGTGGGTGAAATTGTTTTAATCCAAGCTGCAGTCTGAATTTTTTCTTTTTTTTTTCCTGCTGATATTTTTCTGTGTGCGTATGTTATTTGTAGATGGACATGCACATTCTTCATAGTAGCTAGTTCTTAATTGTCCTTTTAAGTAACCTAATCTATGTGGCCACGGTAGTTTTAACTGGAGTAAGCGGCAGAGTTCTCCATGGATAATTTTCGTTAGTTAGCAGATTGTTACCATCTCAATGTTGCTGAAATCCCTAATCTCAGGTCAGCGTGAAGCTGCAGTGGTTACAATCCTGTTGCCTGATGCAGTGTGAATGGAAGTGCTTTCTGTCAGAAACATGTGGTCTCTTCAGTGGAGAGCCTGCGTAAATCCTGTGTAAATAGAGGGAGGCTAACAAAGGATGAGCCCCTGCAGCTCAGAGCATTTGGAGCCATTTGGAGGCTGAATTTGCTAAATGCTGCTTATACCGCCTGAAAAGTTGAAGAGAAAGGAGCATAAAATCCCTTCTTTTTTCTCTTTCTGCTCCTACCCTGGGGGGAGGGTGTTAAGGGCCAGGGAAGCCTGAGGTAAGCCTATGAAGACTGTTTTTTCAGTGCTCTTTTGAGTGTGAAAAAGGTGGCATGGGTCACTGTCCCCTCTTTAATGTCGGAAAACCCACACAGTTAGTAAATGTTGCATGTAAACTACAGCATTTCATCCCTTCTCCTGCACTCCACGGCAGTGGGCCATGAACTAGTCACTTGAAAATCGCAGAAAAATTTCACTTCAACATGTCCGGACAGTTTAGCACAGCAGGAACGTAAGAGAGATCAGTAATTAGTAGGTTGCTTTACTGTTCCCCTCGTCTGCATTGGAACACTTTTTTCACCTGATGTGAAAATATGTTGGATTATAATGAACAAACCACAAACCTACTGGCTGTATAAAAGAGCTTAAGATTTGAACCAGTCTTTATTAGTTTTCTCTTTAAAAAGCTAGAAAAATATGTTGTTGGGTTTTGAATATAATCTCTAAGTATTCTCGATTCACTTCACAAATAAACACGAGCTTTAAACACAGACAATTAAGGGCACAAAAAAAGCCAGTCTTTTTTCTTATTTTTGGACAGGAAAATAATAAAAGGGGAAATGTGAAACATTACAGTTCTGCAAATAATTTTGAAAGATTTGAATCACCAATTTCATAGCATGCATGGCTATAACAATAACATAGCTGGAATGTCATTCCTACCTTTGAGTAAATAATAAAATATTTGTAAATGCCTTTTTGAAAATAAGACAAATTAGTGATTATAGAAAGGTGCCTATCCAGAAACAGAAAAGGAACAGTTTTTATTCTGTCTCTTGTAAATACACTTCAGATATCAGATACCATGCAACTCTTTAAGCCTTTAGCACATATTGCCAGATGGCAATAGGGACTTGCTCCTGACTGACAAACCAGGCTAAAATATGATTAGACCGAGTAGAATAGCTTTGTAGGTGAGGACTGATAGTGGCTTAAGTTCTCTTCCTTTTCTTCCTATTTGAATTCACAATAGTTATTAATGTCTGGATTGTGTGAAATCTGTACATGCCATCTTTACAGTATCAGCCCAGTGGAATTGCTGGGTTACAATCTGGAAAGCAAAAGATCTTCCAAAAGAACAGCAGAGAGAAGGCCAGCTCTTCATCTCCTCCCTGCTGCTAGAAGGGCAAAAGAGTAACGCCTTCTGTAGTAAGAGAGATGGTAGTGCGGTATGTCTGAAGTCTTCCTGTTCCTTCTAGTGCACCAGTGTCCAACCTTTCTTTCTCTCCAAGATGCTCACTGAAACATATGACTTAGCACCATGAGACATGTGTCTGGTGTCTCAGAGACACACAAGGGGAGGGAACGCAGGGGGGCTGATTACAGCAGCTCACTTGAGGACACCCCACTCCAGGATGGGACAAGCAGTGGCTGAGCATGCAGGTCAACCTAGGCTGCCTGTGTCAGGCCTAAGCAGCTTCTGATGGCTCCTTTCCTCCTGCAGTCAAATAATTCAGCAAAACCAGCACACGTACTGGCAGAGCACTGCTGCGATGGCACAGGTCTAAGCTGGGATGCCCACTTGAACTGTTTGTGGTTTTCAAAGTCCCAGGTTTCCCACCCATAACCTATCCTAACTCAGTTTCCCTAGGCAGTAAGATGCGGTAGGTAAGTATTGCTTCTGTGGTGTGAGGAGACTAAGTCAACTTCCATGAACAGTGATCATTAAGAGGAGGATAAAAAAACCCCCACAGCCAGCATTTCATTCAAAGAGCTGTGATCTGCTGAAGCTGTAAGGCTAAAAGCCTGATGATTTTAACAGGGTGGAATGGAGATAAGGAGTTCTCCTGAAGGGTCTTTGATTCTGGAACTGACCTTCCCTCTCTATTAGTCCTTCCTACAGCACAGACTGTCTTATCTACAAAATGTATTCAAACACTTCTCTTTCCAGCTTTTTGGCAGTGGTAATTAACCAGATTATTAAGATTTTTCTCTGGTGGTGATGTGGATCATGTTACTAAGTTGAACATTCTTATTAATACTGGTTTATAATACTTATGTGTCCAGATGGGCACATTGTAAGTACAAACAAATAATTGCAAATTGTGAATATAAGCTGCATGCAGATTCTCCTCTTTGTTTTGCATTTATGTCTACATATTTTACTCCATCAAAATACTGGACTGAAAGATTGTAGAGTAATTTACTTAAGATCAGCGTAGTGCACTGCAGCTTTTCTTTTCAGAATCTTTTAACTTGGTTTTCATATTGCTTGCACTATTTTTAGAAAAATGATGAAGTGTCTTGTCTTCACCCCCTTAGATACCCCTGCTCTTCTCTTTTTTCCTTTAGCATGACAAACCATAAAGCTGTAAGGGACCTCTGATGGTGAAGAAACTCAAACATTGGGTCCTGAAATGTATTTTTCCAGAAATCACTTTTCTTACTGCTCTGCTTGTTATGATGGTAATAGAAACTATTTCTAGAGTTTGAATCTGGGCTGTTACCAGGCTTCTGTGCTTTGGCCTGACTGAGTTGTCCTTTTCAGTTATCATTTTGCATAGATTGGGAATCTGTTATTCATCCTGTTCACAAATGGGGAAAAGACTAGATGAGCAGCTTCTAAGGAGCACTCGCTTCATCTCTTGCAGGGTCTTTACTCTGTGAGGAACACAAACAAGGACTAGGGTTGAGATAATACTGATAGTGTGGAGGACTGTCAAAGAGGAATTCATTGATACAATAAGGTTGGACAGGCCTTCTGTAGGACTGAACTCTGTTTCTCAAAGAGTCCTTAGCTGCATAAACATTGAGGTCAGCAAGCTAGTCCGTCGAAGGAAATCAGTTTGCAGCAAGTTAAGTTTGAAATTATGGTGCAATGGAAACCCTGCTCTAACTACTTATTCAGTATTTTTTAGATAAGAGGTACTCTCCTTTGCTGTCAATGCAAAATAATTTATCTTATGGGAAGAAACCCTCAGCATGTGCTAAGAGTGTCTGCACACAGAGCTAGTGCAGAAGCTGAACTTCCTGCTATGTAAAGACTTGCATCTTCAGCCCCATCCACAAACCCTTCCCCTAGAAGAGAAGGTCTCTAAGGAACCCCATGTGGGTCACTTTGCAAAGTTTGTTGTAAACTCTCTCCATCTTTTATAGGGGTTATTGAGACTATTATATAGCATTGATATAATCTTAAACAAGCTGGGTAATATGCCTAATTCTCTACTGGCTTGAATTCTGTGTAGTCATTGACATCCCCACAAAGAGAGTGCCACTTGAGAATTCTCCACTCTCCTAGAACAGTGATAGGGTTTTGCAATCACTTGTACTCTTTGCACAAGAATAAACGAGTGAACAGTGTGCAATGCAGTAGAAAGTCAGCCTTCATGTTTTTTGCTGCTGTGTGAAAAAGTAAGTCAGTGGGCCAAAATCTAGACTTAATTTCCCCGCTAGAAAATTGGGATAACTATGCTTATATAATTGCATTTTCCACACAAGTTAGGACTTGACTTTACTCTTCTTACAAATTACTATCCAAATCAGGATATGAACAGTTCACATAGGCAGAATCACTTGTAATGATGGTTTAAATGATTTAAATTTGGATTCCTTCATACAGCAGTTAAAAGTATACTCAGTCCCGTCTTCAATAGAGTGACTTTCATGTCTGCTCATTTTATTTCACTTTTGATAATTTCTTTTCCTTCATTTAAAATAACTCATGTTTATTTGGATACAGCAAACTAGGATCAGGCCCTCCATATCCAAGAAGTAAATCATTCCATCTTGGAAAAGTCAGTTATGGGCTACTTCTATGATTTCTTGCCACTAGAAACCATACCCACTAATGTGAGCAGTTGCAGTGCTATTAAAGATATGACAATACAGCTTAACAGGATTGGGCTTGTAGTTCACCAGAGCAACAAATCTTGCTGTATTCATCTTCTGAGGTCATTTGGAGGTATGATATTTGGATTTGCTTTCATGAGGTTATGGAACAGATTAGGGAAGCACTGACTCTTACTGTTTCAACTGCTGATTGAGGTGGGAAAGCAGTGGAAGCTTTAACTGAACTTTCATCTCCTGGGCTGCTATTAGCTTTTTAAAACCAGGATATTAACAACATCTCCAAAAGGTCTGAACACTGATTTAGCAGGTAGGTGACTCCTGCTGAGGATGCTCACAAACAGGAGAGTATGTACATGCAGAGAAAGAGGAATTTGTCCATATATAGAGTGAACCAGTGCTTCTGCAGTGCGAAAGGATGGTGCAGAGTGGAAGTTTTACAGCTCCACGCATCCTGTGCATACGCACATAACTTTTACATAAAGAGACAAAGATATCTTTATCCGCACGACAGATAGACAAACAGACTGACTGACTTCAAACTTGCACTTTCAGTAGTGATTTTTTTCCCCCCCATCTCCGGGTACTGCTTTTCAAAATTGCCTGAGGCTACAGTACAGCACCTCAGATCCCCAAGGCCCATTGCCTGGCTCCTAATAGCCACTCTCCATCTGTGTCACATGAACAGCTGATGAGATAGCTCCAGTGTCTGTATTTTGGAGAGCATATCCACCCAGGTTAAAATGCTGGGGTTGCCAAGGAGCAGTCAGAAGCCATTAGTGTTTGTGAGAATTTGCCTTGCAGCAGTTCCTTGGCATAGTGGAAAGTGTGTGTGTGTGCGTGTGTGAGAGAGAGAGGGGTAGGGTGGAATACATGGGGGGAGAGAGCAACGGAAAGGAGTGCTTTCTAAATAACCAACATCTTGCAAAAGTGAACAGTTGGTTACAGCGTTTAGGGCTTCCATAATCTCTTCGATTAGTTTGCTGTGATTCGACTCTCCTTTCTCTATCATTAACAGAAACAAATAAAAACAAAAAAAAAGAAAAGGAGCATGAGAAAGAGAGCAGCGACTTCAGGGTCTTGCTCTGGTGTTTGGGCAGATGGAAAGGAGCTGCTCTGCCTTGGGGCAGGGTGGTTGTAATGAAGTGGCCTGTCAGTCTGTAAATAGTGAGGGTCATCTCTTCCATGTGATGGAGGGTATCACATTGCAGTGAAAATGGAAATGTCAATAAAATTAATCTGCCAGCTCTTTGCTGTGGCTTTTTCTGTCTCTCCGGACCAAAAGGGTTGGTTTTTCAGAGGGGAGGCAGTGGAAGAAGGGTGATCTGGCATGGGAGGGAAGATGGAGCTGAAATGCAAGTTTTGAAGCAAATGGACTGTATGTAGCAGCAACGTATTTCGTTTAGTAGCACTACAGAGCTAGACGAGGCTATAGGAATTAGCTCGTGAATCTATAGCATTCCTCAGGAAGCTATGGAGCGTCTAGCTCAGGCTACATTGAGCACAGAGTTTATTGTTTTAGGCTTTCTTGGACAAGGTTTTTACTTAGCATGGGATTTATGGCATTTACTGCTAATGAATGTCTATTCTTAAATTACAAAAACCACCGTCTCAGCACAATTCCCAGATGTCCTTCCAGGACCTCGGCTTCTTAAACACCAGCAGGGAGCATAAACTCTCTACTTCTCTGTTTTCCTCTTTCGTGTGGCTCTGGGCTAATGATGTGTAAGGAAAACACAGCAATCTATAAAGTCTCAGTGCTGTCCCAGTATTCTTCATTTATTTTGCATTTGATTATGCCACAAGTCGGATCTTGTTTCTTTCCTTTTTTTAAAGTTATTAGTTCAAATATTAATGTAGGAATATGGCATATATTGCTGCTCTTGATTGATGCCTTCCCAAAAACAGGAAGACGTGCTCATATGAATTTTAAGAAAGTAGGGGTCCTGCAATGCCTTGCCAGAAGAGTTTTTCAGATACATAATTTAGATGCCCTCCAGGCAGGCTTTCAAGGCATTTTTGCTGGAGGGCAAGAAAAAATAACTATGACTGTTAAAAGTAAATGATTTTTGCTAATGCACAATTAATGCCAGGGAAAAGCACAGAAAAGAAAGATGTTGATGGAAAGTTCTGATTAAGTGAGAGCTCTACCTTGATGTGCATCTTTTTTTTTAAATGATAATAATCACTGATGCAGAGATGTAGAAGTTTTAATGTCATGCAAATGCTATATGCAGGGTCATACTAGGTGTATGTGTTTGTGCGTGCGTATGTGTGTTGGGAGGTGATGGTTACGGGGAGGGGCTCATCTGACAGTGTGTTATGTGCACTGAACGGTGACACGGTTACTGCCACCTCTGCAGAGGGCCTCGAATATATAGACTACAGAACATTTAACTTGATTACTTATAGTGCGTATTCAGAATGGTTGTAGGGATGCATTTACAGTGAATGGGTTTTCTTGTGGCAGGTTTTCCCACATTGAATCCTGTAATTGACAAAGAGCTATTGCACTATGTCAAGCACACAATTATAATTGAATTAATGATATATGCATGTGTGAAATGCAAAATTAGTATTTGGAGAGACATGGTTTCTAATTTTTACATATTTGTATCAGCAGTCATATATAATGAGAAACTGTATGTGCCTGATCTAGCAAATCAAAATAAAACTGTGGTAGTGTCTTGGTAATTAATGATACTTTTTGGCTTCTGTATTTTGTTCATTAAATGTCTCCTCCTTCCTGTTTTTCTCTTTGTTGTAGGAGATGGTTTAGACAATAGTGTAGCCTCACCTGGTACAGGGGATGACGATGACCCAGACAAGGACAAAAAACGTCAGAAGAAAAGAGGCATTTTCCCCAAAGTAGCAACAAATATCATGAGAGCGTGGCTTTTCCAGCATCTCACAGTAAGTGGTGCCCAAAACCAAAATAGATTTCTATTCATGTGCCTAATGAGGTTTATTCATCGTTATTAGAAATCAATTGTCCCCATAATTTTTGGACCATTATTAGGGCTCAATTATTGTTGTTTTTTTTTTTCTTCTAGATTTTTTTTTCTTGGCTCTTGGAATCATGACAAATCTGAAAGAAACCTATATGTATATATGTATATATATACACACTTACATGCCTATAGAGAGAGAAAGAGTACAAAGCCTTAGCATGGAACACCACCTACATATAAAGTAACCATGTTTTGCTTTGAACTATTCAAACTGTTCCTAAGGACAAAAAAGGGGTTTTCTTGCTTTAGCGTATATAAAGCTCTGCCTTCTGGATGCTTTATTGCTGGCCTCTGTTTACACAAACTTCATATGTATGTGGTGGAAGAGAGAGCCCCAGTCTGTGTGTGCTGACATACACTGTGGATATTAGAGAAGTCAAAGCAGCAGCTTGCAAACTTGTCATTGTTACTTTTTGTGAGAAATATAGAAGGCTTACAGGTTCCCCAATTCTTCAGTTGCGTAACAGAGAGAATAAGCACCTTTTTAGCTTCTCTTCAAGTCCATTATGTTAAAAGCTAGCCATATTCACATTTGGGGGAGAGAGAGTAAATATGTGAAAAAGCAATGCTTTCCATGGGCTATCTTTATCCTCTTGCTTGCAATTGGTTTTATGTGTTGGTGTTCTGTTGACTATTATAGCTTCACTTAGGCATCAAAACAGGGTTCCACAGAAAACCTAGTAACACTTTTTGCAGTTTACTTCATGTGGGAAATAATGGAAACTGGTAAAATTATCAATTGATTTTCCTCTTCCTCTCACTGTAAAATTGTTTCTCACTTGATAAGGCTTAAAATGCTAACTGTTATTAACTACTCTTCTTCTACCAAAGTTTTATAAATTTCCACAGTAGCTGATGTTGGTTACAGTGTAATGATTTCAGGACAAGGTACCCGATTTATTTATGATAGGGACTATCGAACTGCTCTGCTAGCAGCACAGCTAAAGGGGGGAGCGATAGATCCACATTTCTAAACCATCATTTTGATGTAAGGACATTAGTAGCAAACTAAGGTGCATTGATCTGGCCTGTGGGGTCAGGATTAGCTGGAATAGCCAGTGTCTCTGCTGGAGTAGCGGTTATTCCTGCCTCCCAGCTATGGCCATTTCAAAGGTCAGGTGCCCTGTACCCACTTGGCTCAGAGGAATTAGACAGAACATGAGTCTCTGGGCTGATTACTTAACCAAAGACAAAATAATGAGTCCTAAGCAAATACTGACTAATTGAAAGGGCTGTAAATCCATTACATATTGGTCAGGGATAATCAGGAGTATTTAATCACTTTTATCTATTCAGGAGCACTGAAGCTGCAACAGCAAAGCCCTGAACCTTGCCATGTGCTTATTATTCTCATCATTATCAAAATTACTTCACAGCTGTTCTTTGCTACATCACCTCAGCTGGAGATTTACTAACCTGTAAAATGTTTTTAATTTGGAAGTCGAGTGAGTGCGAGTGGAGGGTTTTTCATTTAGCTGTAGGGTATCTTTAGAGGAGTAGTACAGGCAGACAGCAAAAAGCAGGGCCACAAATAAACCAGTTTGTTTTGTAAATGTCTCTGTGTTAACTCCATTTCCTCTTATGAAATTTGTGATATCATGTTTTTTTCTCCCTGCCTTCCTTTCTCATGTGTTCCTTGAAAGCATTCGACACATGCTTATTAAACAGTCAACTGCCTCTCGTTTCTCTTGAGGAAAGTCCTCCTGGCTTTTTGAAATCCCTTTTCCTTGTTTCCATCCTCTCTTGACCCTCTCCATCCTGCATGAACTGAGGAAATTTGCCATCGCTGGTGAGGATGGCCTCGCAAAAATCAGATTAAATGAACACAAAAAAGCCCCAAACCTTTTACCGTCCAAGCTTTAATGAGTTTGCAGGTGTTGAAAGATTTACTGTGCTGTAATTCTCAGACCTGCAAACTGATAATGGAGACCCCTGACCAGTGCAGTGTAAATTCAGAAAGATTCTTGCCATAAACACATGCAGGGAAGGAAGAGAACTCCGTTCTTTTAAAGATCTCGCACTTTTTCTCAAATTAGCTTGTCCATTCAAAGTGCAATGCTGGCTGAGCCAGAACGGGGGAATCTGTGATGTACAATTTTATTGTTTCAAGTAAATATCTTTACAATGGCAGTCCATGATTCAATGTACATTCCTTCATTACTAGTCTAACCTTATTTCAAATTGGTTTGTTCCTCCTTTGTGTGTATGACCTGTTCTTGTATTACAATAATCCCCTGATGTACCCTTTTTTCTTTCTCTCTCTTTTTTTTTTTTTTGAAGAAACTAATTGAATTATCTCATTATTTTAATTTGTTAAGCAAATGTATTTTACATCTCAGGATGTGTTCTTAAAGAAGGAGCTGCTTAGGCTTTGCCCCCTGAATGGGCCATTGGTACATTTTGACATTCATGCATTCATTAAGGAGAGGAACATAAAAGAGCTCTAGTTGTATTTTTTTTTCAAACACCCAACCAGCATGGAGCAACTTTTCCATAAGCCACAGGGGTCTCTCTACATATGTTCTCAACTGCAAGCCATTGTCACCTATTCTGAATACCTCAAAAGGACAAATAAAATACTAAAGGCCAACTGTAGCAATTGTTAGCTGTTAGTCTCAATATGACAAAAATCATTAACCTCTGGTTTCCCTGGAAGGAGAGGCAGTGGCAGTCCATCTCTTATGGCACGGATTAAACTTGAAATTCCTTTAGACTGTCAAATTCAAAGAGAGTAACTCAGTTCTGACCAATTGTATTTACTTATGATTTTAAATAAAATGCTATTTTTTTCCTTTATTCAATCAGTTTGCAAACTCCTAAGGTAGCTGATTTTAAAAATTGAATTGCATAAGTGGCTTTTTTGAAGACACTGGCACTTGAACTCTGATGTAGAGTGAATGTATCTGATAGGCTGTGTCTTTCAAAACAATTTCTAACCCCTATCACAGCTTCCATTTTGCAGTAACTTTAATTATATTTGAAATAGGATACACATGCATGTTTTTATTGTTGGAAATCAAATGCAAGGAGTAGGAGCTTCTGTCATGTTCTTGTTCACTTACCGAGCTCTGTCTTACATTTGGAATTACAACTGTACCGGAAGATGAAAGATCTGAGGATGAATTGGTTGGAATGTGTATGCTTTTTCTGGACAATATCCAGTGTTTAAGAAAGTAGAGGAAATCCTAGTCTGGTAGTATAAGCTTTTCAATAGTACATAAAGATTACGACATCAGAAAGGTAAACCTGACATTAAGGCTGTTTTTATTTGAGTTCAAAGGTGGTTAAAGAAAAGAAACAGCAAGAAATCTGACCCAAGCCGAGAGTTTATTCATAGCTTTGGAAGACTCCTTTTCCTCTATGCCAAGGAGTCCTTAGTACACTCAATTAGCCTCTCAGACATCTCTGCTTTCCTCCCTCAAGTGCTCCCCTATTTGCCCTGCAAAGAACATATTTGATCATGAAGTGAAAACAGGAAGTGCTCAAATGTATAGACACCTCTAGCTTACACCAATGTTGAGATTAGGATTTCTTACCAGCAACTATACAGAGCCGGCCCCCCTCCTCCTATGCCCTTTTGAAAGATGGAGGACCTTTAAAATGTATGTACATAATCAGAAGAGAGCAAAGTTATAAAGGAAGTAATTATACCATTCTATGGGCTTGTACCTCTGGTAGTTCATCCCTTTCTGCAGCACAGTGTATCAAGGACTACACTTTTGCTACATTCAGCTTTTTTTCCCCTTCTTTTACAGAGCTGGTAGAACAGAGACGCATTTATTCTTTCATGCTTACCTGGAGTGATGCCCTTTGTTAAAACTCTGTTTTGGTTGTTTCTTTTGTTACAGACTGTAAGAAGGTGTATATCTTAACTAAAAGTACCAGATATATCAATGGTAGCCTGCAAACTAAACCTTTTTTATGACAGTGCCATATTCCGAGCTGATGGTATTGGGATGGCTCCCCTGAAGTCAGTGGAGTGGAGTTGGGTTTTTTGCTTTTTTTGCTAGCTGAAGTTCTGTCTCCTAACATTTGTTTGAACAGTGTCATTCTAGCTTGATTTCCACAAGCTTCTGCCTGAAAATCTTGCTCTTTACACAGTCTCTTGTAGAGTAGATTTTGGTTTCATCTGCTTCGGTGTCAGGCTAGAGTAAGTTCTGCTGGAATGTGTTAAAATGAACCAGCCACAGCTTTTGTACTTTCCTGAATTAATTTTCTTAACTTGCCATATTCAGGTGGCCCGATTGGATAATATGAATAGTCTTACTGAAACAGATTTTTTTTTTTTCTGTATTTATGTGGGTGTATCTGAGAATATAATGTATCTCCATCATATTTTGATGAATGGCTTACCAAGCCTTTTATACAGGGCAGCTATTTTATTTATTCATTCTAGAGATTCTAGAGATGAATATCGTCAACCAAAGCCAATCTTGGAGCAAGCTTTCAAAACAGTTGAAACTATCCCACTTTCATAAGTATCTCCTCCCATATCGTGATTTTAGGAATAATACCTAAAGGAGGGTTAGGAACATAGCTGGCTATTGCACTCCACACTGAACAGCTTACTTTCATATCAAACAGTAGAAGAACAGCTTTCCTCAGAGTCCTGATCCAGGAGAAGCATTCTTCACATTGCTGTTTTTGCTGTACTTTAAAAAAACAAAAACAAAATCGAAAATACGACAGACCATTGTCCAGTTAAAATGGTGACAAGAAAGCTGGGAGATTCAAGAAAATACAGGAATGTGAAGACATTCTGGTGAATTTTAGTGCTTGTGTTGGACCACATTGTAACGTGCTGTACACTCCCAGTGTACACTGAGAAGACGGACAATGCCCTCTGATTCTCCTGTAAAACGACCTGCATGTGGGTTCGCATGACTGCCATTTCCGCTTTAGTGCACCGTGTAGTCAGAGAGTTGGAGGAGCCTAAGGTACAGTTTTATTTCAGGTCTGCTTTTTAGGCAGGGCTGACTGTGTGCTGAGTTTGCAGCCAGGTAATAAGTTGCCTGCTGGTGTAGGACAGACCTCTCAGACTGTACAAACACCGCCCAGTTGGAAGCATGTCCTGCAAAATAATATTGCACTCATTTTTCAGCTGGGTAAACTTTGTGAGGAGAGGTTAAATAATTTCACCCTAGTGCTAAAGAAAAATCAGTATCTGAACGTTAAACTCCCATGACTTGTAGTCCTGTGGTCCTCAAGGTGACGGAACTGTGCATCTTTGTACCCCAAAGTTGCTCTGGTCACTCACAAGAAGAGCTGGTGGCTGCCATTAGCATTTGTTGTTATTGCTGGTGGTAGCGTAGCCCTGCCTAATGTCACCGGCATCCCCTCTTGTCCTACCTGCCTGCCCTATGGCGTCACCAGCCTGGACAGAATAAAACTGGAAATCTTTCTCAAAATGCCACTTCTGATCTCAGGCTGAAAGGTTTCATCCTCTGAGTGCTCCTAGTCCTGGGCCACGAAATCAGTCCCAAAGATTTAGTAACAGACCAAACATTCATATACCTTTTAAACGCCACAATCTTAAAAGAAAAGAGCTGAAATGGGGTGGGGGTGGGGCTTTGTTTGTTTTAAAAATGGAATCTGAGATTAGATCTGACATTTCTACATCCACCCCCTACAGAAGAGGGAACCCGAGGTCATGGGGTGTGTGGGCCTCAAAAGCTAGCTTTGTCTGGGAGTGGTTAATCTAATCATTGTTACATAGACATCTGTTATTTCTTCTGAAAAATTGATGCTTTTGTGACACAATGATCCATCTATTTAGTACAACAGCCTAAGCAATTAAATTAAAAAAAAGAATATTTTTGCGGGAGCATGTATTATAAAACTGCCATACCTCCTCGTACCAGCAAAAAGGCTGGGGAGAGGGAGAGAGGGAAAGAGGGAGAGGGAGAGGAGTGCTTTAAGCCCCACATTGTTTTCTGCTGGCTGGAGGAAAACATCTGTGAATTGTTTGAACTGAACCTTAGCAGGGACTGTCTGAATCTGTGTCATCTCTGTTTAATTTCAGGAAATGATGTCACAGCGCATTAAATAACAATGCTGCGTGATTTATTTTTACTTGTACATGCTGTCCTAAGCATTTCGGTTACATGGCAGTGTTTCCAATTAAGTGCAAGCTTTCGGTTTTAAAAAATATACTCGGTAATGCTTTTTTTTGGGGGGCGTGGGTATGGGGAAGCTGGGTATTTTAGGGGGTCACCAAGGTTCAGGGCTGTCGGAGGGCTCCGGGCCCATTTGTCATGTGCTTATTTGTAGTTGGGACTGGATGTCAGCGCTCTCGTCACCCATGGCAACCTCCAGGACCGTGGGTTTGTTACAAAGCCTGTCTGGGGGAGAAAAAAACCTAAATATTCCGAACCGATCCGTCAAAAGACCTATTAGATAGTTATAGCCAGGCCTGCATACTGTAGCTTCTGCCTCGATCAAACTTTCTGCACTCCCCCTTCTTCTGCAGAAGAATAGAGGACATAAGTCAATTCTGTCTGCCATCTGTCGCCTCTCTCCCCGCTCCTCAAATTAAAGAGACAGTCCGAAATTTAAATAATCGGATACAATCACAGGAAGCCCGCCTGGAAATTATAACATGTGCATTCGGGGTTTTTTTTTTGACTTCTCATTTTATTTTGAAGGGGGGATCTTTATTGTACTTCTTTGGAGATCAAAATATGTTGTGTGTTTCAGCTTCAAAAATAGCATTCTGAGAAATACTGGATTTGCAGTGTCACCAAGTTGTTATCTAATAAGATTCCAAGTTATATATAGGGTGAAATTCACACACACGCATACACACACATCCCAAACAATCCCTGAATTGCGAATCCTGCAAGGGACAAGCAAATGAAACACACCAACCTTCCCCTCCAGCTATCCCTTCCCCTTCCTCCCCTTTCCCTCCCCAAATCCCTGGCAGGCTGAGGGGCTGCAGCGAAGTCCTTTCACGGTGCTACGAGGACGATTTAGGCTCGTGAGCCTACCTAATGGTCCTTTTCCAGGCCTGCTATAAGAGTTTTTCACACTACCCTGTCTGATGTTAGCTAGTTATGCTTTACCTTCTCCTCTCCTTTCTTTTTTTTCACCGCCCTGCCTGTTTTTGCCTCCTCCTCCTCCTCATCAACAGGCAACACAATGTGTCAGGACTGCAGTGAGGTGAATTTCATTCATGTGGCATATGAGGTCAGCCACTGCCAAACCATCAGATAACGTGGCTAGATGTTACTTCACAATTTAATACTTTACCTACCATTTTCAAACAGAGAATTACTGAGAACAGAGTGTAACGAAAAACATGTGCATGATTTTAGTTGAGGCTTGATTAAAAAGCCTCAACTGAGCAAGCTGAACGTGGCCTAGCAAAAGATAGGATCAGCCACCGGTGTTTTCTGGTTGTTATTGTCAGATTACAAAGCTTTGCAGAGTCAGTATAAGAATTAAGTGAAAAGAAAAGAAGAAAGAATACCAAAGTCCAAGTAATGAGTTCCTTAAAGTAATTGAAACAAGGAAGTAGTAGTGACAAGAATTCATTTATATAGAGTTGTGGCTTCGAGGCTCACAAGGTAAAAGGGGATTTAACTAAAGCATATGCAAATATAAATAGTGTTTAAACACTCCAAGAATGTTGCACTAATAAATGTTGTACACTGCAGCCTTTGAAAATCAAGATCACAGTCAACTAGAGGTGAGAATTCTTTTGAGTATCTTCAAGTTCCACTACTGAAAACAGTTGTCATCAGAAAACTCATAGTTCCTCCCTTTCTCTATAGTGTGTGCACATGAGTATATGTATATGTAAAATATATTTTTAGGGAAAAAGCAATTGCTGTTGTTTGTGCAAAGTGATACTGCCTCTCAGTTTTGCCTCAGGACATGTTTATTTAAGACCTTCCTTTCAAGACCCATGAGCAGAGTAATTGGTTTCAAAGAAGTTTTCTGTAAAATTAGAGTTATACTGTAAAAAAAAAAAAGCATGTTTCTGCCAACTGTTCCACAACTGCTAAGAAATGGAGATGTCAATTCTTATTGTTGCCTAATGAAGAGAGTAGTTTATGGCAGACAGTATCACTCGTGGTGTTGTGGAGTTTGCCTTGAGTTAGGATACTTAGAATACCCTGCATTACATATTTTAGATGATTCGCAGCAGTCATTTGTAGTATCCAAAGCAATCATTGACAACTTTAAAGATTTATAATTGTCTTTAAGCATAATGGCAATACAGTTTTCATGCTTTTACATTTGCTATTTTTATTTTTAACTGCTAGCCCCAAATCTGCCAGAACTAATTGTTTTGTCTAATACTGGATGATAGGTTGTCAACTCATTGTATAATGCCACAAATATTTTTTAAAATCTTGGTTTTACCTTTCTATGATGGCAGTTCAAAACATGTATTTTATTTGTAGCAGTTGTCCATAAAATGTTTAACATCTCATGACATACTCTTACAATCCCAGCACAATGAATGAGAGTAGCCAAGTAAACAGCAGCAAATATTTTAGTTTAGTGTTTTAAAAAAATCTGCATATATTAATTTGTTTAGTGCTGTAGAAATTCAGCTATCATCTGGATCAAGCTTTTATTTGGTCTGAGGTACATTTCAAAGTGGCAGCTTGATATTCTAAAGTGGATATACTGTGGAAATACTATCTGACTAAACTGCATAGCAATGGGAAAGCTCCCGTTCACTTTCTTAATGTATACTAAGCATATAAAAGGAGTAGGTTTTTGTAAGATCATGGCCTAGTCTAGACTACTTTGAAGCTTGTTATGCCAATTAAAAAAACCTCAAAGACGATGTAAGCTGCATTGTTAGTTGATATTCTGTGAACGTACGTGGATCTTTGTAAAAGTGGTTCTCTTTCCTCCCAGGTAAGGTAAAAAATGCAGATTTAATTTCTCTGTGTTCAAATATTTGCAGATAATTCACAGATTAGTGCCTAACAGTGTGTACCTCTCAGTCCTGCTTCCATTAATTCCAGTGGAACTCTGATCCCTTTGAAAAAGCTGGACAAGATGAAGCAGTGAAATCGTAACGGGAGACAGACAGACAAACAAACACAATTTTGCGTCTTAATAAGCGTTAAACACTATGGCCATTTTATCCACAAATTGTACTTAACACGTCTTTCAAGGATCCCCTATTTTATGATAGAAAGACAAATTTCTTGAGTGCTCAGCTGTTTGTCACATTCTCTTGTGGCTGAACCTTCACTGCTGTCCCCAGGATGCTTTAGCACAAGTGAGCTCTGGCAGGTGTTTGGAGATTTCAGTTCTGCTTCTAGCTGTGACCATGGCAAGACACTGTGCCTCAGTTTCCCTGTTTAAACACTATAGCATAATGACGGTGCCTGCTTTTTGGAGTGCTTTTGATATTTACAGATGAAAAACTCTGCGTGAGACCTGTGTCTTATACTTAGCATCAGCTGAATTACAGAGGCCTGCACTTCTGTTGTGGTTTTATCCTGCTGCTGAACTAGCATGACAGTCAGGCAATGCTTGTACAAATACTTGAACTTCTGTAGACTTTGAAAGTTCAGGATGATTTTCCCTTTAAGAGGGAGCATTTAAGATAAAATTAGGAGTGTTGTGTTCTTTCTGGTCTATGCTGAAGATGACAGCATTTGATTGCTGCAAGCTACTTTAGCTCAAGTGGCTCGGGTTTGGGTTGTTTTTGTTTGTCAGGTCCTTTCCTTGCTGGTGACCTGAAGTGGTGATTATTGCATGCAAATGGTATCAAATATCTTTCCCAGAAAGCAGCAAGAGAAAGAACCTTGGGCATCAACTGCTGGCCCAGGGGCAAGAGTCAGAATAAAGGGAGTGAAATAGCATTAACAAATGCATCTTTGTACTTCAAGAAAGCACTAGTGGATATTCCCCTCCTCAACAGCCCAGGGAGTTTCCTGATGTGAAATAGGACTTTGGCAGCTTTCCAGCCAGTCCTGATCCTTCTGCTGCCTCTTTTGATTCATCCAGGTGCTTCCCACTTGTGCATCCCACTTGTGCTTGAATGAAGAAATGGGAAGCAGGAGGGTGACCTAGAGCGAAGAGTAAGGGACAGAAAGGCTACTGCGAAGTCCCTGATTCATGTTGGGAAGCTCCCTGCCTACTGAGGAGCACATGCAGAGAGCTGACAGCTGTTTTGATAGTCCACAAATGGACTATTCAGGGATATAGAATGTGAATAGTGATAAAGGTCATGATATGTGTGGTAACAACAGGAATAAGGAGCATTATGCCGTCAGAAGAGTGATGTGTGTATTTGGGGGAGTCAGCAAAGGAATGGTGCATAGGAATGCACAGGTGCATAGGAATGGTGGCACTCCTAAATTGCAAGGAAAGTTAGTTAATTTGAGGGATCGCTTCAAAATCTAAATGTTTAAAGGTTGCTTTAATTGCAACTGTAAAGGGATATTCTGATGATCTCTTTCAGATATAAAGTAGGAAATGAAGTGGAAACATACGTGAAAACAGGTTAATTGTTGTGAACAGCAAAAAGGGGGAAAATAATTTAGGTTACTTCTCCCTTCCACCCTCCTTTACTTTTTTGGCAGACTATTCCAGGAGTTGTGTTACTTGGTCTGTCTCTTTTCAATTCTGTTTCTTCCAGTTCCACATGGACACTATACTGCATGAATTAACATCTCTTAGGAAAGAGAGGTGCTTCCTGAGTTGGTATGAACTTCCCCGTGGATGGTGGGATGAACTGCAGAGTATTAGGACAATCCTAAGAAGCTCACGTTGTTCCACATAATACGCCTACTTACATCTCAATTTTAAACCGCATACTTTATATGCATGTGTTGTATGATGGCCATTAAATGCCAAGCAAACACTTCTCAGACCAGAAAGATCCCGCTACTTTGTGCATATCTACCCTAGGCATTTGCAGACAATTCACTGCTATAATTAATCTTAGCTGTCCTGGTTCTGTGAAACCTGAACTTATATCCCACAATGCTCTTGGAGGCAAACAAACTTCAGAGAAAAAAACGTCTTGCCTCTTTCTCTCTCTTTTCTTCCCCGAAAGCTGTCCATTTAGAGAGCAATAATGCTTGCACAGGAGAGTAAATCCCACTATGAACCAGTGCAAAACTATATGTGCAGCAGGAAAATAAAATGTCTGCAAACTAACAAGACTGTGGTGTTTTGCCAGCATGGGTACGAATAAACGTAACCCTAGAACTGTTAAACTATCCCGAGTCTAGCTCCTGGGATCTGATTCCTACTCAAAACCCCAGCTGAAAATATATGATGCTGCTCTCTCTAACTTGGTAATGCTGTAACATGCTCTACAGCCTTCCGAACAACCGTTGCGGCAAACTTCTTGCTGAGACTGAAAACTCTTTCAAACAAGGCCCGGGGGCTCATGATCTTTCTACTCAGTGCCCTGTAGGCTCACTCTGCGAAAAGATACCATCTCGCCTAAAAGAGGCCAAATATCACACAACTGAGCTGGTGGGAAATTCAAACTGTTCTAAGCAAAGAAGTCAATAGAGCTGCTGTAGTGAAAGGTAATGTTCAGAGTGAGATCACCGTGTTATGATCTCATGCTGAACATCAGGACTGGTTTTTTTCTTGATGATTATGAAACTAGCCTGAGGCCAGTCTGGTGAGAGTCTAAGAAAGATATAGAAGGATGTTTGGAGAGCCTGGACTATCAGGGCCCTTATTCCCAAAAAAGTGTAACAGAGGCTGAAAGAAGATGAGAGAAATGAGAGCTGTATTGTTATTTCCAGTGCTCTCCCCATCCATCCCAAAAACATAAGATCTAGCCATAGACACAGAATGCACATACTGAATCAGTGAATAAGCACAGGCTACAAACAGACAAGAGGAGAAATTACTGAGGGGGAACAAAACGCCTTGCAGGAATAATAGAATTCAACAAGCAAAAAAAACCCCAGTCGTTGAGACTGTAGAACAATCTGTGGAAGTGCCTTTGCTTAGCACTTTTAAAACTAGACTCCAAAAAAACGTTTGAAGAAATACTGCTGAGAAACATCTTGCATTCCTGGGGTTACACTAAAGTGGTGTTGCCTGCAGCATTTCTCATATTTCCATGTTTTCTTATTAATGATTAAAAACTGAAAAATATCTTGAAATTAGAGCTCTTTTCAGAAAGAAACCTTCCCAAATTTGGCTTCCTTCAGGTTTAAGTTTTTGTTGTATTTGTTTCAACTTTTTAAATGACATTTTATTTATCTGTCAGTGGAAAAATTATTGCAAAATTAACTTACAAAGTCAAACTAGAAATGGGCTTGAGACCCAAAATGAAGAATTAAGCTGAAGAGAAATATTTAAATACTGTTCCTTCAGGCACTGGGAGTTTGAGTGGATGCTGAAGGTCAGCCAGGCTTGGGCTCTGTCAGACCAACAAAGGAAGCAAGTTTGTATTGAGGACCTTATGTTAAAAACACCTCCCTTTCAGATATTCAGAGACAGAGACTGTGTCACGATACATATGCTGCTCTCCATTCACAGCATGTGAAGTTTCACAAATACCTGGGGAAGGTATAGGTCTGAAATCAACCCTTACCCAGCTTAGTGTTCCCCAATATTTCTGGCATCTGCTCCAACATTAGCTCTATGAAAAGTCAACCCAAAACACCAAAAGTTGTTTGAGCATTCAAAAGCCACGCTGATTTTTAAGGACATGGATCCAATGCAAATTTGGTGCAAAATGAGGTTGATTATGGATTTACGCAGAAATTCAAGTGCCGAAACAGGTGAAAAACATGGCCTTTTCACCTGTTTTTCACTTACAGACTTTTATGGCAATTTGACTCCAGGATTCAAAACAAAGCTTGGGCCCTCAGAGAGGCAGAATGACCCCAAGAAAATATTGACTGAGTGCCTGCTGACTCAAACTGCTGAATTTCACACACGGCTTTCCTCAAAAGCATCAAGAAGAAAGAGATTGTATTTTGAATTTAAAATGAAATTTTGCTCTTGAACATTACTTTATAATAATGTAACTGTGGGGTTCCACGTTTGTCTCAATGACTTCCAGATCAAATGAGCTCAGTTTGCATGGCAGAAAAATGCTTTCTTTCCCTGTCCCCCCCGCCCCATTGCCAGAATTACAAATTTAGCCTGGGATCTGAGATCCAAGTTGGATTGTTTCTGGCTCATTTATTGGCAGTCACAAGGATTATACAATAACAGTAATGTTGCAATTACAATAGTAAATCTATGCAATTACAATAATAAATAGACGATGGAGTGGCCAGAATAAAGTCCAGTTTTCTTGCCTATAGCTAGGCTGGCTTTGTGAAGAAAAATAGCACAAACTTCTATTATGGTTTGAAGTCAATGGCATTTTTTGTCAGAAGAGAATCAAATGCAATTCAGACACACAGGGACATAAATCTGTTCAGTAAGTCAGTCACTTTTCAGAACACCGCTGCTTAGTTTTGTTAGTATTCTTGTCTTTTGGGGGATTTTTTTCTGTTTGGCTCAACATAGTCTAGTGAGTCAGGCCTGTTTGGAAGATCTTTAAAGAAGTGAAGTGACAGGGCAAAGATCTCTTTTTCTCCCTCTTAATTATCCTTCCCAGGAATGGGCTTGTGTATCCATTTTAAAGATGCTATTGGCATGAAGTGCCTTTTGTAGGATTTTGATATACAGTTCAGAAGTTACCTGCATGAGAAAAGAGAGCGGGAGCTTTCTACGGCTGCATGTTGAAATCCTCCTAGCTGCAAAAGCAGTGAGTACTGACCTTTGCTCTCTGAACAGGGAGTCTTCTGGCATGGAGCTGAGTTTTCCTACTGCTCTTCAGAACTGTAAATAATGTTAGTACACCCTGAATTCAGTGCATGCAGCACTTTACATTACTATTGTGTATCTTAAAATAAACAACATTGCAAGCTGTTTATTTTGGTGTTACTATGTATGCATTTTTTAAACAGTGGTTACTTAAACAAATGTCTCTGTTCCCACAGCACTTAAAAGCTGCTGTTTGCTCATTGTGGTTTTTGGGTTTTGTCACTTTTGTTTTGATTATTTCTGAAAATCACACTCGAGGATACGGAAGACAGGAGTAAGTTGTACTTGATCCAAACAAATGCTTCATGTCACAGCTTTTTCTTTATGCCAGCTTTTCCCATGTTCTTAGCAGAAATAATAATTTTGGTTTAGATCAAACTTACAGATCACTAGTATTCCAGATTGGATCAAACTGTCCTCAAATGCATTTCTGCAGGCCAGTCAGGCCATGCGTTTGTTGTCAGAATTTGACCCTGAGATAACAAAATGGTTTTAATAACATTAGTACTGATTATTTATTTACTGCTCAGCAAAACAAAAGGTGCAGGGGACGAAAATTTAGGGAATTGAGGGTTTTCACATCTTCTTTCCTCCTCTGTCATCGGTCTTCATTCATCCACCCTAGAATCCTCAAGTGCCATGCAAACTTCTGTGGTTGGAAATGCTGATAAAAGATTGATGGAAAAGCCATTATCAAAGGCATCAACCTTTCTGATCCATATTGCCATAGCTTTGTGGCCTTCTACCTACCCAGGGAACTCAGAGGACACTTGCTGGTCTGTTGCAGTTCTGCTAGAGGGCTGTGTGCCCTACACTTTTTTCATCTTTAGTGGTGATCTTTCAGTGATGGCTCTGTTTCTTGCTATGCCATGTACAGTATTCACAGATCTTGGTGTATTTTGCTAAACCTCAGTAAAAGGATTAGGAATCAACTTGTTATTTCTTCCTCCACTCACTCTCCCCACCTTATAAAAGTGACTATGATACTGCGTGACTGTGATAGTTATTCTATAGATGCTCTGTTCTACTTTGCCGATTTTTCCTGGGTCATCTTCAATTAGTCCTTTTTGCTGGGAAAGAAGAATACTTATCTGAGTCTGGGGAATTGTGTCTTAAGGGGATAAGAAGTCAGAGGCTTTCTCTGGGTGGATATTGCTCCATTATAAGGAACACTGAGGATAGTGTAGCAAGGCCACCATCACGTATTTAGCAGAGCCAACTGTGATAGGTTGGCGGGTGTGTGTTGTTAAAAATAGGTTGTCATCTTACCACCTTCTGCCACTCATTTCTGAGTGAAAGAGAGTGGCTGGGCAGTCATGAAAGTGCTGGGGTGATTCCTATGTGGAAAAGGTTTAACAAGAGCGCTTCAACAAACCTGGGAGCCGGCACTAAATGGTATCAGGTACTGAACTAGTCCCTGGCCAGCCCTGGCATCAGAAAACCACAAGTAGAAGCGTTTGGTTTCCTTATGCTTGGACACAGCTGAGAACTGAACCTGAGTTATTCATTTGTAGAACTTGTAAAGGCTGGCTGTCTTTTTGCAAGAGAAAGTAATCTCTTCACTCAACTGCTAATTGCCCCATGATTTTAATCAAGCAAGATTCTTAGATAAGGAAAATTAGTGTTTGAGAAAAATTGTGAGTGCAGTTCTTTTCCACCTTGTGTTGACTATAAACCAGTTTGTCCTCCTTAATTATGGTCTTCAGAGATAAACAGGTTGAAGGGAGTGTTACAGTCTTTGGCACAAATACAACATATTTCAGTGCTTTGTTGAGCAAGTTGTGTGTTTTTGAGAAAGAAATAAAAAGTTGCTTGTGTTTCTTAATGTAGTTAAGATTTATTAATTTTTATTTATAGCTCAGCAGGTGTTGATTTTCAGTATTGTGTATACACTCCTTTGCCTCTGGACTTCGATACACTGGATAACCCCTGCTCTCTCGGTAGAACTAACTATGTGACAATTAAGGATGAGAGGAGCATTAGATAAAGACAACTGGCCAACAGCAGAGCACTTGGACTATGTCATTCCAACTCCTGAGGGAGGACAGTACAACCAGTGTTCTTCAGCCTTCCTATTCACTCCTACCCTTTTCATCTAATTTGCAGAGCTATTCCATTTTTTTTGTTTGTTTGGTTTTTTCCTTTCACCTGCTGATTATTTTTCTCCTAATCAACCCTACCACAAGTCTTCTAGGTCTTGCTCTTCTGCTGCTTCTCTCATTGAGATATGGATTAAATCTGCTGCAATGCTGATATATACATTTAAAATAGTTTTGCATACTTTTTTCAATGTAAATACTATGCCAACATCCAAATTTGTGACTGAGATTACTAACATCATTTACGTCTGTAGGTGAATGTTCCCCCTCTTCTATCTGAGAGACAGAAGCTGGCAGAATGGTTAGCATTTTTTAAATGCTGTTAACAGAAATGAAAACCACTTAGCAGCAGAAAAGTTTTGTGAGAAGGAGCAGGCAATATTAAATATTTTAAAAGCATTTTAACATATGTTTTTGTCTTGGTTTTGACTAAATAAAATCTGCTCTATTGGCCAGACCAATGGTCCACTGAGCCAGATAAGGGTCAGCAGTGGGTGGTGATGGGGCCAAGAAATGATGCAAGTACAGGATGATCCCAGAAGGCCCAGTATGTCCTCCAAGCTTCTGGCGGGCAGAAGACTTTCTGAGTTGGAAGTTTATATCCAGACTGTAAAGTTTAAAAGCCGTTGATGCATCTACATTTTCTTTTTGGGCCCGCTGTGGACCAAACCATAAATTCATAAGCTACAGTTGGAACAGATTAATTTTGGATTATTTGAATCTTTGGGGACTTTTGTTAGAATATTTTCTGATATGGAATGGGACATTTGAATAAGCTTCACATTTCTTAATGCATGGACCTAAGTCTCTAAATTGTAATTAAAAAAAAGAGAGAGCAAGGATATCAGTTTACACTTGGTTTAAAATTAAGCCTCCTTTCTTTCATGGAGCAACAGGAAAAACTTAGCAGCCCTGCAGTTTTCCTAGAAATTTTCATGAAGTGTTGGGAAAATCTTTTCTTCTTCATTTGGAGGCAACCCTGATTATACCTCTAACACCAGCCCAAGTCTTTTCAGTATCCCATTCTCCATCACTCTGATCCTGTTCTTCACATGATTGGCTCTGGCAAAATAAAACACTGATAAGCCCATGCATTTGGTAGCGTGCTTTTAAATAAATATCCCCACTGTGTTCTGGGTGAAAGCGGTCACACACTTTTGACATAACCTAATCATGTGCAAAGCTGAACCTTTAGTAGCTAGTTCTTGCAGACATTTCTCCCCCCCCCCCCCCCCCCCCCCCCCCCCCCCCCCCCCCCCCCCCCCCCATTTTTTTTCTCTCTTCTTCTTCACATGGCCCCTTTAGAGCTGCTGGAGGGCGTTGTTGAGAAGTTGCTACCATTGATACAGTTGCTATTAATCACAGTCTGCCATGTTGTGACGCAGGTTCTAATAACATCCCATTGAGCTGCCGTTGTATGCTGGAGGCTTACCAACAGCACTAGGCCTTTGATATTCATCTCACACCAGGATAAAGAAAATGTAGAGTTTAAAAAAAAACCTGCAAATAGGCAAAGAACAAAAAAAAGGGGAAAACATAGCAAAATCAAAAACAGACACGCTTTCTGTGTGCTGCTTCGTTTACCATGGGAGCAGCAAAGCTATAAATCTCTGCTGTGTTGTTTGAAAATTGAACATGAGGCTGCTAAATTTATCATTCATTCTTTGTTGTTTCTGGGTAGTAGCTGCCTGACTTGGCTGACTTTGGTTTCTGTCCCCTCCTCAATAACAATTTTTGTTGTCGTCGTTTTTTCAATACATTACACACGCAAATCAAAATTTTACTGGATCAAAGAATATTGGAGGATTTAGTAAAGTGCTCATAAAGGGGAGGAGGAACAAATTTGCTGCATGTTACACATCATGCTTCCTTGGCAACTGATTCCTTCACATTCATAATTACAGGAACATAATTTTTAAAAAGCAGCATGGGCAGGGGGAGGGAGAGGGAACGCTTCCTTTGGTTAAAGGCGTTTGCAATTTTTAAAAAATAAGAGTCTTTGAAAATTAAAAAAGAAAAGAGTTCACCCATATGCTCTGTAAAGATTAAACCTGGAGCCTGATAGAACTGCACAATCACCTTCTTTTGTTAGCACTTCTTGTCCATGTTGAACTGCAAAGAAAAAAAGGTGGAAAGCAAGCCTGCTACAGATGTGACTAGCTATGAATATTCATGAATGCCATTGCTCCTCCTTTTCTACTGGTATTCAAGCCATTCTGATCTCCCTCTCCCTCTCTTTTTTCCTCTTCTCCTTTCCATTCCCTTTCCTTCCTCGAGACTGAACAAGACTGCAGTTTTATTCTGGTAACAACCTAGTACGATACAGTTATCAGCGGCCTCAGAAGCCTTTTATTTCCATTAAAAAAAAAACAAAGGAAAAAAGAAAAAAATTGTAATTATCCACAGTTTTATGAATCCACCTCCCCTTAATGTTCATTATTTAAACCAGCAGCAATTACAAGTTCAAAGGGGTTTAGAGGGCCAGCAACCCGCATAATCACTGCCAAATTAAGCGGGACTCATTCGTCACAGAAGAGTACACTCTGAGCAGTGAATCATGCATGCAGTGACAGGCACTGATTTACATAAAGACGAAATCTGTGCCCTCTAGGGCTGAGCGTTACTTTATCTCAGTGGCCCTGTGATATATGCATTTTCTTTTGGTGTTAGGAAGGTTCAGAGACTGATGCTGTCTAATACATGATATTTTATTCTCACTAGCATCACTACTACTGCTGCTAATTCATGTATATGTGTATTTAACTAACAATAATCCAAACTTCAAGGCACTTGAGTTTTTAAAAGCAAAGTTTTGGCCAGAAACCCCTTTTCTAATCTGTTATGATACTTTTGAACCTCTTGAATTCCTTTTTTTTGCCATAACCAATTTGCAGGTTGAACATTCATTCTTGAAAACGGTTACTTTGATTCTCCCCCTCGCCCCACATTGAGTCAACATAATATTTTTTTGAGACATTGTAAATACTTCTACAGTATCAGAGGCTGAGACTGGATGTATTACTTTATCCATAGTTTATTGACCATCCCAAGACATTTTAAGTCAGTGTGGTCCCTCCTGACAGAGACATGCTATAGGCTCTGGAAGAGCTGCATCCATCAAGCCCATCTATACCTCTGACAGCAGAAGAGGAACATTTTCTGTTTGTTAGAAAGGGTTCCCTTACCTTTATCATGCTTCTCTGCCTCTTTGATACTGAAATGTTTAAAGATGCTTTTATAGTCTGCTTTAAGACCAAGTTCTACTCAGTTCATTTACCTACACCCACTGAAGTTACTGTGGTTACTCACGTAGGCAAGGTGAACAGGTCTTGACCCTTCAGGTAGCAAATGAATCAATGCAGGGAGTAGCTATACTCTTATACAGCAATGAAACTGGAAAAGTAGCTTTTGTGTAATCATTACTTCCCTTTAGCTATGTTAGCTGCAACTCTTCCCTCTGCCGCAACAGGACTGTGGTGTGAACAGTACATACAGTAGTTTGAAATGGTACCTAACTTTCCTCCCTTAGGGGTGACTCATCGAAGTTTATTTAGGGATGCACCAGCTACAAATTGTGAGAGGTGTCCTTAACATATAAAGGCAGTTTACCTAAAGGACTTAGATTCTCAGCTGTCGCTAAGACACAGCAGAGTGACCACAAAACATCTGGCTATGGCACCTTCACACAGATGCTGTTTCTACACCAGCTCTGGTGTAGATGAGAGGTAGCTGGAGGTGCCAGAAAGCAACAGCGGTCTGATCATCTTTTCTTTTTTCTTTGACATGCCACTGCACTGGGGACTGTGGTGTAGATCTAGCATTGCTGGCTCTCCTCCAGTTGAGTAAGTCCGTCTGCTTTCTGGTCCCATTAGGCCATTTTAGTGGTGAGGAAGAGTAGCAGTATAACAGAGGCTGGCACAAGTGTTCTGTATGTGAACGCACAAGCTCATTTTTTGCACAATGTCACTTGCATATGAAAGAGATTCATATTACATGTACAAATCACAGAGGAAAATGTCATTTGCATATGTCATTGCACTGCCTGTGCAAGTGACTGTGTGCATCTATGATGTCCTCCACAACACTATGTCCTCTGATAGAGGCTGATGATAAAGAATTTTACTCTTTTAGGTAAATGTCATATGAACTTAAAGCCTAGCCACAGCATTTTTTTGTCTGTATTGCCTACTGTATGTTCAGTGAGGACACTGAAGATCTTATGGGTATAATTTAGGTACCATTTTTAGGTAGTAGTGCATATTACTAGAAAAAACTTTTTATGACTGGTCAATAAAAATTGTACACTGAGTCTGATATGGATGTAATTTACACCACTGTAAAATCAGATTAAATGCAAAGTTGGTGAAATGGAGATTATAACATGGACTAACAGTTTTCTGTGACAGTCTGTAAATGAAAGTGGAGCGAAGGTCCTATGTGATGACAACAGAGTTGTGTGAATGGACTGGTTCAGGTTTATTCTGTTATGCATTATGGAGTTCATGAATCACTGAAGTGTATACTAAGATCAGTGTTTGCAATATTACATAGCAAATAACACCTCTTATTTCTGCCTTATTAATTTTTTTTTATTAAATGCCTGAAAGATGTTATATTACTATTTAAAAGTTGGGAAATTCTTTAATATTACATTAATTTTTCAAAGAATGTAGAAACTAATATAATGATCAATGATGGAGAGATGTGAGAATGGAAACCTGTTTGCTGTATTGTACTTTTTTGTGCTTTATTACACCAGGATATTTTAATATGTAGAACTTGGCCTCTAGGAGTGTCTTTCTTTGGCTATTTCTGGCTTCCACGTGCTGTCTTTAAATTTCCATGTGTTTATTGTGGTCTTTTACAGAAAAGTGAATTGCTGAAACGTTTTAAATTATGTTCCCACAAAAGAGTTGTCAAAAAGGAGTTGCAAAGCCTTTACCCACCTAATTTCTCACTTTGAGCTCACTCATCTTCATCAGCAGTTTAAGTTAAGATGTCAAATTTTGTTGACCTGGCTTTTAAGAACTGCTTCAATAGGATTCATCATTTGTCAAGGTGCCAAAGCTTTTTGTGCTTCTTTTAAAGTGCAGGAGAGTAAAGTAAGCTTGGTTTTGGCTGGTTTTAGAAAATAGCATGTTGGCATGCATGGAATCAGGACACTGGAGCTGCCTTATCCACATCTACTTCATTTTAAATCTAAAAGACTAACCTTTGGAACTGGCAGGTTTTAGGAATTGCAAGATAGTGGAATTGCAGGATACTGGGTCCCGGGGCTGTTTTCAGCAGTGGTCAATGCCCCTGGCCCTGAGGGAAGGTAGAGCAATGAAAAGAAAACGGCATTTCAATTTGAGATCTATTTACTGTATTTCATGTAACTATGGAATAGTTACATTTGTCAAGCATGTATCAATGTCTCCTCAAAGTGAGAAATCTAAGCTACATAGATGATGCAGTCTCAAGGAGGTGTGGTGATCTCTGTAAGTTTCTACCAAAATCTTTGGAAAACTTGGGCATCCTTGCTTTCAGCCCTACAAACAGCTGCACTGTGATGCAGCTGATATAGTGAGCATAGGTAAATACTTAATAGGGCAAACATATTGTTTTCTTTCACTCCCTGTCTTGTCCATCAGCTTTCAGATTTAATTTATTTTGATTTCTCTGTTTTAACTATGGATATAGTCTGTTGGGAAAGGCTTCGGGGATATAGTTGGTTTAATGATGAAATTCTATTTCTGTTTGGTCCAGCCTGTACGAAATCTTGATGCAGTGTAGAACTAAAGTACCCATCAATGTTCCTTTTATTGGACATGCTTCATATATTGTGGTGAAATTATATGCATCCATATAGGTTGTTAGGAAAAACTTAACATACCACTGATGTGCAGTGAGGGAGAGTTAATTGTGTAGGTGCCCCAAGACTACATCAATGAGCAGAGCACACTGTAGTGGTCATATGAATCTGTCTTGAATAAAAATTACCAAACAGGTTTTCAGCCAATAGCCTAAGGTAAAATCCTAGTGTCAATAAATATGTGCAGATGAATGAGATCTTTTCTGTCTTTATCATTTATGAATCTTGGTGCTGTAGATATAGGGACAGACACCTAGGAAAGATTAAAAATTAAGTTGGCATATGTTTTGCCATACCTGATAAACACATTGTGTTTATTAATGCAGAAATATCCTGTTGTGCAGTCCGGAAGCATTCCCAGAAGGAAGCATGACTGGCCCTCTTTTTGTCCCAGGGGAATGGGGCTTCTTTCACCTTCCCTACGCTGCCACCACCTTGTGTCATATTAGCCAGATGCCTTTCCTCTCCCTGCAAACGTCACTTCTGCTATTGAGCAATCTCTTCCAGTGCCACCTCCCAGTCCAGCAAAGCATCCGTGTCCTCTGCCCCTGTGCACTGGTCACAGGAACATTTGAAGAGAAGGTCTTCAGTTGGCGCAAATGACATAGATCCATTGAAATCCAGCTTTTGCCAGTATGCGCTTACCAAGTATTTATGGCATATCTAACGTGTAGACTTAAGAGCACTGACTTTTTATGCTGGCATGTTAGGACTAGGTCCCTACTTCTGCGCAGTACAGAAATTCATGATCTGCATTTTCTGAATTCCATGAGAGGCACCTTTAAAGTGTTGATTTCCATCTTTACTGAATTTAACTCTGAAGGAATCGGTGCCTGCAGTGGTTAGATAGCAATACTGTTTTCCTTAGTGGCTATGTATACATTCACAGATGCCCCTACAAAATGTTTTGATGCACTTTTAGAATCTGTTTCAAACCCAACCTCAAAAGAAAGTGGGCCCTATGTTGGCACACTGCAATTGTCACTATATGGTGAACAATTAACACTAAGGTTTGTGAAGACCCCTAAATTGGGCATACGTACATCAGGCTATATCCAGAGCACACATGTGCTGCATTGATTTCTAGCTGAACTTCTTAAGAGTCTGTTATCAGCCAGTAGATTTACAGCAGCTCTGAGAGTCCTCCAGTTTATACTGTTTAGATTGAGGCTGTTGTAGCCTCTGACAGTTCCTGGAATCAGGGAATGACAAAAGTAGCTTACAGTCACCTCATCTTCACCATGCTCATGCCTTGAGAACAATTTTTGGAACCAATTTTTCTGAAATGGAAATCCTTTGATTTCCTCTGACACTGATTGATGCTTAGGTGACATCTCCAGAAACCAACCATGCAGAACAATTCAGGGTTTGTTTTTTGGCTTATAGCCAACATCCAGAAATTGAGCTTTAAAAAAAAAAATCCATGTCTTCTAAAAAGAAAGAACATAATACCTTTCCAGATGTTAATTCTTATCATGTTATTTTGCAGTTATATTTTTTTTCATGTAAATTACCCAAACCATCAGGGTTTTTTATTTGGAATCAGTATATGTAATGCCTGTACTAAACTAAAATAGTTTTTATAATTTTCCAGCAAATGGCAAACTTTGTCTTTGAACAGTTAAAAACTTCAAGAAATATTTAAAATTACTTTTGACAGTGTGTTAGCATGAGTGAAAGTCTTTATCTAAAGATCCCACTCAACTTTCTGAAACACTTAAAATATTACCAGAAGATTATTTCTGTGGCTTATTATAGAAATAAGTAGATATGTGAATAAACTTTCTGGTGGAAAGGAATACTACACAAAAGGGTTTAAAAATTATTATTAATTTTTCACTTGCTTTTGTCTGTGTTTCTAAAAACAAGATTCAATATTAATATGCTGAGGCCAGCGGTCATTCCTATATCTAAGAATCCCTTTCTTTCCTGTTTATTGATTGTAAACCAGCTAGATTTTTAACTGTTGAATGAATATCAGAGAGAGGAGGTCCAGCAATAGTATGACTTCACAGTTATAGATTACATCAGTACCCTTTCAGTTGGTCTTCTAGGCTCGTAACCTTACTTCCGGTTGCAAACCCCTTTTCTGCAATTGAATTTCCGCTAGGTTCATGACCCCACCTCATAAATGCCATGACCTGAATTGGAGTGATGACCCTTTGGTTGGGAGCCCCTGTCCTACATCCTAGTGGCTGACCAGTTTGGGATATGAATTCAGATTAATTTGCACTGTAAACGTTTAGAACAGAGAAGCATCCCCTTTGTTTACCCCAGTTGTGCAAAACGTCATTTCCAGGCAGATGGAAATAAGATTGACAATAAAATAATTAAAGAAATAGAATATTCTTTGTTTATGTTGAGGATATTGTTCCTTTTTAATGTTCTTTCTATAGACTATTCTGAAACTAATTCACAGCTGTACAAATGATAGTTAGATGTGAATATTTCTCTATGTATGTAGCTTAAATGACTGCTGTTAACTGTAAGCTATTAGAAATACCTCCATGTGTACTGTTAGAGAAGCTATATATCTGATAAATCCAAGTCCCTAAATACAGTGTATTGATAACAGATGTTAGCAGTTTGCCTATGCACCTTGCTTAAATTATACGAAGGAAAAAATGTTAGGTCATAAAATCATTAAGGTTCGCTGTGTAATGAGAGGTACTTTAAGGCTGAAGTCTCCAGGCTAAGGATATGACCAGGTGGGACTGGTGCAAGATCTTCAGAGACAGTATAATGTAACGTGTTGCCATACTGATGAAACATCTGGGATACATACCAAAAAAACCAGCTGCTCAATCAACATAACAACACTTTACATGCATCATTGGTTGAGGGCTTTTTCCTATACTGAAACATCAACTATCTTTTTTCAGCCTACGTTAGAAGACAACAAACCGAAGTATCTGTGCAGATAGATACTACAAAAGTATAAAAGAAAAGGACTAAGGTTGGTGTATGAGCTGCAGGGAAAATACCCCAAAACAACAGGGCAGCACTTACACTGAATTCAGTGTTGTCAGATCTTTTGCTTTCACCAAAATTGCTTTGGTTGACATTCCTCACAGCAGCTTAAAAGTTGTTTAGCACTTCAGGAGTTTCTACTCACTTCCTAATGGGAAGGAACAAAGTCAGACCTATGGAAACTATGTGTGCAATTGGCAGGGATTTCAGAATTGGTGTGTCCATTGGTTCACAGGCTAAGCTTGACCTGATATATATATAGTCACACATGTGCGATTCATTAATAGTAATGGGGAGTTTACTGATGTGACCCCTCATGCATATCTCATACAAATAAAATATGTTGTGCGGTCTTTCGACATGATTTATACACTTAGGACTTGATCCAAGTCCCAAAGAAGCTAATGGAGAGTCGTCTTTGAGAGCTAGAGCCAACAAAGATAGTCACAAGTTTTCAGTCTGGAAAGGGTAGGCTTGGATTTTGGCAGGGCTTTTTTGGTTTAACAGATAAATATTTTAATTAAAGTGCCCTTGAAGATTGTCAGAGATGCCTAAAGACTGACATTTCTCTGCTTAAACACCAACAGAGTTGTTGAAAGGAAAGAGAGATCCAAGCCTTTCCACAGGGTGTAGCATCAAACCTGTCTTGCAAGTTGCTCAGCTGAAATGCTCTTCAGTGCTTTCGGCTGAGACAGACAGCAAATGTGTCAGCAGGAGTGTGGGTAGGGTATGTGAGGCGAACATTTGTGTGCAGGGCCCAGGTTTTTAAAAGAGCTCAGTGAAGGTGGTGAGCACTGTTGAAAAGTCATCCCTTGACATCACGGTTGGTTCTAAACCTGGCCGTGGCAGCAGATTTGAAATTATTTTCAAATAGGTCACCCAGTGCAGCCACTGAGTGATAGGTTCACTGATTTGATTCAAATTCAAGTCAGTGTCAGAGCAGAAATATAAGAAGATAAAGACCTGTGGACATGCGTGGCTTTAGAATTCTTTTGACGAATTTATAAGATGGCCTCATTTTCAAATATTTACATGGGAACTGAATGGGGAAGCTCTTTTTAATGAATGTCTGGATCAGCACTATATCAACATGTAGTATGTTAGATTGCTTCAAAGGCTATTTTTATTATATATGTTTAACAGACATATTGCTATTTTGAGAGGAGAAATTTTTTTGTGAGGAGTAAAGATAAACGTTCCTCTGGATGAAGGGAGGGATTGGAAAGCTGTACAGTGTTCAGTGTGATAGGTATTAGAGACGTAAAACTTGAGATAGGAATGTAACACTGGAAGTATTTAGATAACTTGTCTTGAAGTTTCTAAGTCATCAAATAAGATAACAAATATCAAGTGAAATATTTATACTTCAGTTGCATACCACATGCAGTGGCAAGATAGCTCAGTCTTTTATTTTTAAGTTTTTGTTAGGCCAGCAGATATTTCAGATACTGGATCCCTGAAGGCAGTGGCCAAAATCAGAGATCGACTAAGACTGAACATTTAGGGAGTTTGGGCTATGACAGCAGTATAAAGTTTAAAATACAACCTTTTGTGACAGAAATAATCCAAGTGGGGTTCTCTGAGATCACTGAGACACAACAGCAAAGTTCCATCATAAACCAGCTATATTACTTTTGCATATTCAAAAACTAAATACAACTTCAGATTTGCCTGATGTAGTGTTATGACCTCATATACAAACAATAGCTAGGCTCAAAGGACACTTCATAGGTTGCTAAGTGAAGGACTCTGAAGTTAGAGAATGCCAGATATTTTCTTCATTCTCAGTTCCACTCTCTATGTATCGCCTTTGTGGTGAATGAAGCCTGTATCCTTTCACTGGAGGAGAGAGAAAATTGTATGCATTCATACAATTAAAGACTGCATCATGTTATGTATATACAATGGGTATTTTCCTGGGGCAAAGAAAAGGCATTTCCCTAGTCCAATGATGTGCTTGCTGCTGATTTTTAGGCCTACCACAAACAACACATTAAAAAAGAAAGCAATGAAATTCTAAATCTTGTTAGCTTACCTAACGGCAGGAACTATCAACATGTCCTCTTACAATAGTGCAGGAGTCATTTCACTCACCACTCAAATGCAGATACTTCTGTGATGATACCTCTCACTCTTAACAAAGCACAAAAAATACAAAACAACGCAGCACAGAAAGTAAGGGTAAACATGATGACGCTACTGAAGTTGCAGGAGGAAACTTAGATAGACAATGGGAACTTAAGGAGGACACTATGGTTAACATTTGTACTTTATAATTTTCTAAGTGTTTTGCAGACTTTACAAAGTGCGTGATAGTAATCATAGTAGAATGTTGTCCCTTAACACCTGCTCGGTCAGCTAAAGTGGGAAAAATATTTTTAAAATTTTGTTTAAAAAAAAAAAAAATGCAAAATCCCCCACCTGATTTCCTTAAGGCTCAATCCCTGTGTCTCTCACTAAATCCATAAGATATGGGAGTGCCCAGTAACTAAGAAAATCAGATCACATGTTGTCATTAAGTCTTTGTCTTCACACAGATTTGTGCAGCACTGAGTGTAATGATGAATTTTGGTTGGGACCCTTGAATTAAAATGGTTAAGAATAATGAATGATCAAAGACGGATTCAGGTGCCTGATTTTAGGCACTATTGAGAGGAAATGTCACGCTGACTTTCCACCACCACATTAAAAAAAGAGAAGAATATTAGTAACTTTTTTTTCCAGTGTCATGTCATGAATTGAGGAAACTGGGCAATAGACTACAGTTGCTCTTCCCTTTCTACATTGTCCTTCTTCCCCCAAAATAAACAGTTTTTCTTAATTTCTCTCTCTTCAGTTTGTTTTGTGGGTCCCAGAAGTATCTGTCCAGCAGCTGTTGGAAGTTCAGACAGAACTTTTTCCCCCACCAGCATTTCTGCAGATTCTCCTGTGGCAAATTAATTTTTCCCTTGCACCTCCATCCATCAAAGTGTTGTTTCTACCTTCAAAAAGGTTTGCTTCTCAAAAGAATCAGTAACTTCAGAATGAGTAAATTCCCTCCTCCTACTTTCATGCAGTTGATGAGAGTTCTAGCAGCATAGGGGGGTTTTTTTAATACAAACAAACATAAATGAAATATGATTTTGGGTATTATTCACCAATGGTGTTGTGTAAGCCAAGTGATCGATGGAAACAAATCACGTGCTAAGAGATCACGTAGGAATTGTGAATTGATGTCTCAGGATAAGAGATCAATAGAAAGTCTCATCAGGCTGTCGGTATAGAGGTCTGCTGACTACACAGCCGCCTTTTCCACAGCCATCTGGAAGTTCACAGGCTCCATTAATTTCCAGGGGTAGATCATCCAAACAGGCGCTTTGCACTGGCAAGAAAGAAATACCCTGAGCAGAAACTGAAAAATACTGTGGGCAGTCTATGTGAAGTCCTTTATCCTCCAGCCTCCAGTCCTATCACAAATACCAGATTAGGTCATGCTCTGACCTGTTAGGTGGGGCAAAATCTATGCAGAACAAACTTACTATTGTTATTATGAAAGCCAGAAATTCTGAATAAACTGGAAGTATTATTAGCTGTATAATGGCTGTGACAGCAACAGGCAAAAGTAATTTAAACAATTCCATTAGCTCAAAAAGGGCCTTAATATTAATATAGAACGCAAAGTCCTGAACTTCTAAACTCCTCTGCAAAGCCTTGGTTTGGAAATAGCTGGGAAGGCTGAAGATAGTAAATTGTACCTATATAGAAAAGTACATCATATGAACAAATAAAATACTGAAGTAAATGTATGTTATAACTTTTACCATTTCTATAGTTATTGTTATATTTGTCTATTTACATTTCAATAAATGAAAGTAGCTCTTTTTGTTGCCTTTGTTTTTTACACAACAAATTTAAATGTAGAAAAGCCTGTCCACAGTTATATATCAGAATCCACAGCACCTGTAGAGAGTCCCATTAAAATCCAAATATGGATATGGAAGAGCAAGTCGAAGTCTGTTGGAGGGGGAGCAATATGACTTCATTGCCCTCTATCGCCATTCTTTTTTTTGGCCGCCTTGCAGTGAATAATCAACTGAACTTGGACGGCATAGAGAAGTTGCTATATAGGCTGCTGAGCTCTACAGCTAGCAGATCTGCCAAGTCTTAAACACTGAGAAAGAGACATTTGTCTGACTTCTCTCACAGTGTCCCATGTATTTTCAGAAAACAAGTCATGCACTTGCAGCTTTACTTTTGGGCCCCACAATTTCAGTTCTGCTTCATGATCCCTTGTGCCAGACAGACCTAAGCAGCCTGATCTGTAATCTGTCAGTCAGCTATAGTCTGGGCCATGGGAAATCATGGAGCGGCAGAGAAACTGCTGCACTGGGCTGCTCTTTAGAAGTGTAAATCCAGCAATCAAAAGGGCCCTGACAGAGACATATCTGAAACATGGACTCTCCGCCATTATGTGAGAGGATATGTGCCTCCCACACAACTCTTCCCCTTTTTCTTGTTCTGCAGTGACCTGACATGTAGGGTCACATGCACTGGGGCCTTGAAAAGTTGAAAGGTCTACAAAGCTGCTATATAGCTGGGAAGAGTATGCTTCTTATATAAATATTATGACCACAGGTATAGGATTCATTCCTGTGCTTTCAAAAAGCACTAAACCTGACCTCGAGTAAGTGTAAATAGATTGCAGGCAACCTTCTGCAGCTAGAAGCATGTCCCGAGAGTTAGCTTTGAGACTTCATTTAATTTTCTTGTAATCAGAGTAATAGTCTCTTTTGCCATGGTCTAGAGGGGAAATAGTCTTTCTAGGTTAAGTTTCTGGGAGCTCTCATGGATGCTGCTATCCATCACAATCCTCTATCATCTCCCCGGCACAGACCATAAGCAGTGGACGTAGCACTGAAAATAGTAGAAATAAATTATCGAGCAGCTAATACAGTCATCCCATTTTTTCTGAGTCTGTCTTTATGTCCTTCATTCATGTCCTCTTTTGTGATGTCCAATGAGTCTTCTGAGCTTAAAATGAATGCTAGCAAAGACAAAATGCACAGAAATTGCCCAGCTGTGAACAGTTAGCATTAATGGTATAGCTGTGCAAAAAACTTGGAAATAATTTTACACCTACCCAACCGCAAGTACTAGAAAAATCTGCAAAGAGCAATGCTACAAATATTTTTTTACTGGTGTGGAATATTGAGTCTAGTCAGTAGATATTCTTTACCGAACTTTCCACACCTTCCTTTAGACACCACATTGGAGACAACATTGCAAGGGCCCATTCTCTCTTTTGAAAGCATGAGAGATGGAGAAAATACCACAGTACCTAACACATTTTGAGCTATGTTTCCTGGAATACATTTTGAGCTGTGTTTCCAGGACATACTGGAGAGAGTCCAATGAAGGGCCACGAAGACGATTAAGGGACTGGAGCACCTCGCATACAAGGAAAGGCTGAGAGAGCTGGGACTGTTTAGCCTGGAGAAGAAAAGACTCAGAGGGGATCTCATCAATGTATATGAATACCTGAAGGGAGAGTACAGAAAGGACAGAGCCAGGCTCTTCTCAGCGGTGCCCAGTGACAGGACAAGAGGCAAAGGACACAAACTGAAACACAGGAGATGCCGTCTTAACATCAGGAAACACTTTGTGAGAGTGAATGAGCACTGGCACAGGTTGCCCAGGGAGGTTGTGGAGTCTCCATCCTTGGCGATATTCAAAAGTCATCTGGACATGGTTCTGGGCAACCAGCTCTAGGTGGCCCTGCTTGAGCAGGGCAGTTGGACCAGATGACCTCCACATGTCCCTTCCAACCTCAACCATTCTGTGATCCTGTGAATTACAATACCTTTTTTTGTGTCTTAATTTCACTTGTTATTTTCTCGTTCATTATGCTTTACTTTGAGGGGGGAGGGTGTTGGTGTTTGGTGGTGGGTTTTTTTTTTTTTTTGAAACTATGTGCTAGAAGTACTTAATTTCATTTCAGAAAGGGAGCCCCATAGCTCTTTTTAGAGGACACCTAACTGTTGCATGTTCTGCAGGCTTAGAAGAGCTCAGCAGATTCTTCAGGAAGGTGCACCACCTCTCTTTAATATTAGTACGTTGCTTTCAAGAAACCAAGAGAAGGTCTGCCTCCCATCACAGCAACATGAGCGAAGCTGTAAATGCAAAAGTAGCATAAGGCATTTGGAATCCCTTGTCAGCAATAGTCCAGGTATTCAGGGGCATTCCAGTGAATGCAGAGGTACTGGGGAAAATGGGAATTTTGGGTAGCAGTTACCCCAAAATCTCTGCGGTTGGTGGCAGCTGGAGAGAAGTATTGGGGAGGCAGTTCGACAGAAAGGTAGGAAAGGATGCCAGCTGGATTTCTGAAAGGCCTGTTTACTGCTGAGCCTCTACCTGGCAGCTTCCTGAAAAGAGAGAGGCACAGCTTTGGGTAAGGGAGCTGTGGAGGAAAGCGGCTATTGAAAAATCACCTGGTCCAAAGATGAGGAGGTTGAAGTCTGAGATGTCCTAGGTGTGCATATATTGTGCGCAGAGGTATGTGCTATCGGTCATCAAGAGCAAGGGAGTGCAAAGAAGAAGGAGATGGTATTCTCTACAGCTTGCATCTTAAATTAACCTAAATGTTAGGGCAAATCAGCAAAGACTGATAGAACCAATCAGTGCCAGACGAGCTTTACCTTGTTCAAGTTATATAGCACACAGGAATATCCATCAGGGTTAAGTCCCATCCAGTCCTATTTAAAAGTTCTAGATTTTTCCATCCAGACATTTCATCGCTTTGCTCACATAAACTTCCAAAGAATTTATCCTGAGGGGCTATTTCTTCTTGCATTGCAGTTACAAGGCATTAGTTCACGCACTGCTGGTATGTCAGAACGTGTAGCTGATAACTTGGTTACATCATTAGTTATTCCTACCTCAGGTGGAAAAAAAATAGCTGTCTTAAAGTGCTGCTCAATGTGCATGTTCTGCAGATTCTCACCGAGGGACCTGTGGTTACCTCAGCCTGATGATTGCTCTGCATTCTTCCAATGTAGACACCAAGAGCTGTTGAAAATAATTGAGACGCTTGTCAACAGAGTGGGAGACTGGACTTCATCAAAACTGTTTTAGTCTCCGGGACAGATGACCTTTTGATGGAGTTTGTTTTAGTCAGGAATTAAGTGTCCAATCCTGTACAGTGTGAAGCGCCTTCTTTGAGGTGCCGAGTATCCCTATTTTCTCTTGCAGTCACTCTGGCGTTAAGCATCTCTGTCAAGGCACTGAGCACTTTGCAGAATAGGGCTTCAAACTGCTTTTGAAAGGAGAAACAAGGTTTTAACTTCTGGTTTTTTAACAATGAATTTAAATTTGAAATACAGAATTATTATGAGTAATCCTCTGTTCATCAAGAATGCAAGCTATAAAGGAGACTCATTTAGCAGATCCAAAACAAAATCACTTCATTAGCTAGAACTGGGTTATAAAGGCAGGTACTTAAATGCAGGGAAAATATGTGCATATGATTTTGCAGAAAAGAAATTCCAAAAAGAGTGCAATTCCCTGATTGTCCTTTGCTATTAATATTAGTATTGTAGTAATGATCATAATGCATAAAGAAAAATATAAAGTTTCTGAGTCGTTATGTGTTTCCATTTTTTTTTTTTTTATTGCTGTAAACTGAGCCAGCTGATGAACAGCCTCTAGGGAGGAGACAGGATCACCCTTGCTTCCTGTTCAGCCTTGCTCCAGCAAAAAGCTAATGAAAGAAAAGAACGTAATGGCCTTGCAACCCAGGTAAAAGGTTCAGGAGAGTTCACAGGTCAATTGATTTCTAATCTTACTTTATGTTATATTTCAATCAAAAAAATCCAACCCAAACCAAAAACACTCCAGTGTCATAATGCAAATGTACATCTGGCAACAACACCCTGTTTTTATATTGCCTTTGAAAAGTAAGTGTAAAACCTCTCACAGCAGAAGGACATTATATTTATGTAAAGTGCAGCAGTGAGTGCTCTAAACAATTTGAAAAATTATTCTGTTTAGCTATGTGAATGTATATGGTGATATATCAGCATATATACGCACACAAATATATTTCAAGGTGGAAATATTTAATTAACCTGTCTGTAAGCATAAACAGCAAATCTGCACTGAATATGTTATCAATTAATTTACTGAAAATTGCACCGTTGACCATTTCTTTACTGCACTATCTCAGCATGGAGAAGGGAGAGATATTAGTTGCATCGCTGTAGAGCAATGAGATTTCTGTAAGTCGTGATCTGCTGGCATGTAATAACTCGATCTGCTTCATGCAGACAAAATATATTAAAAGTATGGACGAGTGAAGTTTGTGCCCCAGGGAGAAGGCAAGATAATGCATTGAAATTGTTCAGAGGTAGTTAGATGCCTAATGGTCTAATATGTGAGCTATGTGAGGTCTGGGGTCTGGTTCTCATAAATTCTGGCTAGACTGATCCTGTAATTTCAAGCAAAGGATAAAAGCGTTAACCAGAGTCATCAGTGTTCAAGGTCCATGATGCTGGATATTATTCATGTAAAGATTCAAGAAAAACACTAAAAGGAAAGCTCTGGAGCATATGTGTTTGTATGTGACAATATACATATATATAAAAATATGTGCTGTAGTCTTTGTGTGTGTGTGCGCGTGCGTGCATGTGTGTGTAAATATATGCACAGAAACATGCACACAGTGAATGTATACATTAGCAGTTTCATAGAAATCATGCTAACAACTGAATAGCCAAAATAAGGGCTTTTTGCTGCGTGTTTTTTTTTTTAAATCTGGTTAGCAAGTGAATCTATGGAAAGACAAAATGTTAGATCTCATTTTACTACTGCTACTTTGTAATATACATTTTGTATCAACAACATTTTTACACTTGACGTCTACAATTTTTTTTAAGACGACTTGTGCTAATACATATTAGCAAAGCTTGCTTATGATTACAGCAAAACATTGTTAATGCAATGCTGATACACTTGTTTTCTCACTTTATACAGCAACTCTGAGCATATTAAACCAGTGAGGTCACTCCAGTGGCTGAATAGTTGCCGCTAGAATTGTGTATTAGGATTCCTGATAAGTGCATGAATGTAGCATAATGTTGCCTTAATTTACGCTTATAATTTTGCATCATCACTGCACACTAATCAAGAATTTGCTGTCTCAAAAACTCTATAGCTGTAGAATTGAAGCAAAATGGCAAGAGCAAATCATAAAAGCTATCCCTTATACACAACTTGCACGATACAGCATAGATAATACAAATATGGACTAGACTGGACTCCACAGATTTAATTTAACCTTATTGTTTCCTTAATCAGTTTTTAAGTTATATTTGTCCTGTGGCTTTCTAGTATTATAAAATGTAGTCTTTCTATGACTGTAAGGTGATCACCTGGACGTTACCATGGACTTCCCTAAATCTTTGAATGGGAATGGAAAGAATCTCATGTGCACCTCCCTACTTCCATACAGAATGAGGTCTCATCAGCCCCATGGGCTCTGACCACTTTCTTCTCTGGACTCCAAAGAGTTAGACCTTGGGATGGAAAAGATCATATGGTGGCAGAGGGATTCTTATCTCTTTCTTGATAATATAGTCGCCTTCTCTTTCTTCCAAGTACATCCTGATTTAAGAACTCTGAGTTTTTGTCTTTCTGAGTGTGCATGATTTGCGAATGTTTTTAGTAACTGAGCTGAATATCCTTTTGCCTTGATACATATATTTTAAATTTAAACAGAGGACAGGATAGGAAAGCAAATCAACAAAGCAAGTTGTTACATTACCTTCAAAGTTTTTTCTTTGTCTGTGATATATCCCTGCTTGCTCCTTTCCTGTTCTGTAATGAAGTATTCCCTTGATCAACTCACATAACGACCTCCATATTCTTTGACACCAGAGGTCTATCTGCAGAGCGTGAGACCTTCTTAGATGCACAAAAGACTGAGGGGGAGTTGAAAGGGGCTAGAGGCTGAGTATTGCATGTTACAGTGCCCCCTCAGAATTTAATTAGGTGCATTCGGAGGGTATGATCTGTTTCTGCAGTGTTGTCACCTGGGTGCCAGATTTACAGAAGAGAGTACTGAGACAGCAGGTCCAGTGGGGAGGGAGCTGGAGCTGTTCGGGTTCTGTGCAACTCCTTTCTCTGTCCTGGGATTGCGGGAAAGAGACAATTTAAAAAGTCCTGTTAACACTGCTGCTTCTGAGCTGGTGTTTTCCAGGGTTTCCTGAGCAGGGTTATGCACTATTTTGAGCTTAAAATGCTACATTTGTAGAAAAAATGTTGGCTCTCCTGGACACTTACCGTGGTTCAAAATCTGTACCTCTTTTTGAAGAGAGCACTGCTTTTAACATTAGTAAATGTAGCTTTCTATATAACATTTCCACATGCGTTTTCAATTATTATTTTGAAAATTACAGATTTTTGTCAACCCCTAATTACAGGGCAATAACACACCCATGTCTATTTGACTGACTCATTTGGATGATTGTTCTGACAAAAGCAGAGCTCATCTGGCAGGTTTATAAGGCTGAACTATCCATAACTGCCTCTAATTTTCATAGACTCACTGCCTCATTTTCATAGAATGATTCTATGAAAATACAATTTTGAGCTCCTCAACTCAAAACTCCAATTTGCACATGCAAAGATCATAAACACATGCAAACTATGCAGCTATATGTGTGAGTACTTGACCTGTGAAAACAAATCAGTTAGGATTGTACCATCTGAAAATTAGAGGTCAGATTAATACCTCTTGAATAAACTGCCCCTCAAAATTTTAGTAGTAAGTTTTATAGAGCAATTGCAAACTATCTAGAGCTGCTTTTCAGTAATTAAATGAGTTATTAGGTGGAAAATTGGCAGACTAATGAGTAATTTGAGACACTAAAAACTCAGCTTGCATTGGCAGGATTATGGAAGGTTTAGATATTATCGGAAGATGGTGTAAAAGCTCACACCGTTGACCCAAAATCAAATATGCTTGAGAATATTAATGTATTTTTTCCTGTGTGACCTTTTAAAACCTATTAGTTTCCCAAAATGCGAGATGAAACATAGATGCTAAGTATAAAATAACAAACCCAGAGCCCCATGCTATTTCCAAGATCAGAGGTATTTGTGTATTCTCTTCTTTCTGTCTGTCTAATTTACTCTGAGGAGAGCAGAGACTGTATTGCAATGTATAAGGGGTATCAGAATTCCTTTACGTTCCAGTGTTTTGCCTCCTCCAGGGAACGGATCAGACAGACAGCACACAGGAACAGCATGACCTGCGAATACTCACAAACCAAAATACAGCTGGCAGGTCTAATTTTAGGTTCTTTAGCCTTGATCGTGTCCCTTAATGTATTGAGAGGAAAAAGAAAGGCGTTTAAAGTACAGGAAAGATCACAGAAGTCCAGTTCCAAATTCCTCTTTAAATAGAGCCTCTACATTGATGTGTTTTTCCTATACTCTGGTTTTGTTTAATTTTTGTGTGATTTTTTTTTTAAATGTTTGTGAAATTTGCCAGGTTGACAGCCCTGAAAGACAGAAGTCCCCTATCAACAGAAAGGTTACTGCAATGAGAAGTGGTAATTTGCATTTCCTACAATGACTTGCTAGTGTGCCAGAGCCCTGACCTAAAGGGACCACCTTTAAGCTTGAGAAAGTAGTTTAGTTTCCACACCTCATTCACAGCCTGGTCTTAGACAAATGGAGAAACAATAGGATTTATTTTTATTTTCTATTGAATCTAACGGGAGGAAGATGGGGCCTCAGACCTTGATTTTTCTTAGTATCATTTTGTATGACTTTTGTAATTTTTTTCCAAGATGCTAAAAAAGCTGGAGATTTCCGTGCAGACATGCGACGGATAGATTGCAGGAATTACCAAACCGCACTTTTAAAAGCAACATTTTGTTAGTTCTCCTACAGTGTTCAATATTCAAACCATTTTCTACAGCAGGCAGTTTTTATCCCCCAAGTGTCAAAAAGGTTATGTTTCTAAGCAAAAAGGCCTTATATTTCAGTAAGGTGGCTTCCTGTCTTAAAAACGTACATACAGACAATTTTGAGGGAATGTCATGCCTAAAAAGCTAATTCAGTGTTTTACCAGAATATGATACTGATTTGGTACTTTTAATTACAAAGACTGTATAAAAACTTTTACAAAAGCTTTCTTGGAAAACAAAATTTCTGATAGAACTATTGTTCCATTTGTGATGATTTTTCTTCCTTAGTTTTGTCTTTTTCATGAAGTTTGAGAGATCTGCTTGCTCTTTGTTTGTTTGTTTGTTTGTTTTTAAAACCTTCATCTCTCAGTTACATGTCTTGTTTTCTTGGTTTATGTTTCTCTAATTTTTCTGGAATTCCTCAAAATGTACATGTATGAAAAGCAGAGTATTCAGAGTGGACAAACTAACTCTAATGTACAGCATTGATCCCATCTTGTAAGCATACCAGCCCTAGAGAGAAATAAAATCTAAACAGCCACTTTGCTATCAGCTTGTATAGCCCACTAGGTCTGAAACTTGAGAACATTTTGCTGTGCATTACTGCATTACCCTGTCCTACTTACAACCCACAAGTTGATTCAGCAGCAAACTCTTCAGTTCTGTCAAACCTTTCATTTCTAGCCTAACGGATTCTTTCCTATGATCAGACACCACCCAGCCTTCCAGGAAGGAAGTCAGAAAGACTTTCCCGGAATCCATGTTATAAGCTCAACCCAGAACCCAGAAAAATGGGAGAAGACGAAATGCTATGTGACTTTACTCATGTGTCCAGCTAGTCCAATCCAATCCACCAAAATTAAAACTTATTACATGTTTTCCTTGACATTTTCAGATCAGTTAGGCCATTTCAGGTGATGGTAATCTGTGAGCGTTTGTCGGTTCATACAGGTAGAGGACAGAGAGGCCAGGAACTTTGCAGGCTTGCGGAGTGGGTAGACAGAGAAAGCTGAACTTTCAAACTCTCCAAGTTGTCATGAACTGCAAAAAAGGAATATTGTAATTTTGCAAAATGCATTTGTACTGTTCTTTTGGTCTCCATTTTCTCTTTCCCTCAATAGAAAACCCCAGGTTGTGCATAGTCCTCCTATGGTCAGATTGAAGGAACAGGGCTTCAATTAATGCTGCTTAGTGATCTATGAAATGCAGTGCAATGGAAACAATACCTCTGAGACAAAGTATTTTGTTAGGCTTTTAAAGTAACAGTATTCTTCTTACTGACAGAAAATTATCCAACGGTCAAGAAATATCTTAACTGCTTTGACCACCTACGTTAATTGGCATTTGCTCTGCCCTGTAGAGCCAGGCTCCTATTAGAGGTCCTGGGTTAACAAACTCTTGTTCAGAGTCAACTCTAGTGAGCAGCTGATGGGAAAGCAGGGAAAGTAAATAGAGAAAAAACTATACCATGTTAGACAAACAAGCTAAACTTTTCAGACAGCTTAGAAGTATTATAAAGATACACACAACAGAAAATACTTGATCCAATTAAAAGGTCCTACAAGTATCTAACACATTACATATTTACATTATCTATTTAATGAGCTCTATTTTAAAGTAATTTTCTTAAAATAAAAATCCAAGATCTATAGAAACTGCCATTCTTAGGATTCTAAATATTTAGTTTCTGATCCTGAGATACAGTGTGTACCAATAACTGCAGAATTGCAGCACAGGCTCAGTCTCAATGTCCTGTTCAGGACCTCTAAGAGACAGCTAAAATCTCAAGAAGAATTTCAGGCAAAATAGATCAGGGGAAAAAAAAAAAAAAAAAAAGAAGCATGGTGCACATTATTTAACAGTGTTAAATAATTCTGGAGACCTTTTCTTTGAACAGCTTTAGTGCTCTCATTTGTGAGGGGGGGATTTGAAATTTGGCAGGTGAATGTTAGGAGTGTGTTTTTGCTTCCCTTATAAAAATGTAACAATTTGGCCGTGGTTTAAGTCTTAGCAAAAATCACAGTTCACAGATGCTTATTGAAGACTTCCTGGGTTTTGATAGCTAAACCTCCAGAAATTCTGTCTTAAATAGCCATAATCGTGAATCCCACACCACAATGTGCTGGTGAGACTGCACTAGTGCTGTAGAGGGACTGCATATGCTGTTGCAAGGCTGCTTCAAAGCGCCTGAGATGAGAGTCATAGCCAGGCATCAAAACAACGACCTATTATCCCATACCTTCTATTCCTTCTGCTACCCAGGACCGTGGTGGAGGAAGCTGCCAGAGCTAAATGTTGAGGCGACCAAAGCCATCCAAGAGAGAAAGATGTAGTTTGTGTCACACTGACTGAGATACCACAAAGCAAAGAAGGAGATGAAGGGGGGCTGGCTGAGTAAGGAGGCTGGCACTACACTGGAAATTAAGGAGACTCCAACTGTAAAGGAATGGAGCTGGAGCACTGGGAGAAGGTGACTGAGAATTAATTGGGCTAGGAGTGGACTGGAAGGAGGCAGCTGTTGGGACCTGGACTCTGGGACTGGAGTGGGAAGAGGGAAATGATGAGGGAAGAAGAAACATTGGGGCCAGTGAGGTGGATGATGGAGATTGGATGAAGAGCTGGGACCTGACTTAGTTGCCATTTTGCTGCAAAAGAGGAGCCTCACACTGATGCATTCTTTTGAAGGCTTTTTGTAATGACAGACGTTGGAGGCAAACATTAAAAGAAAAATGCCAGCCGGCTTTACATTACTCCCCTGGGGTCCTTCTTGCCACATAGGTGTGGGATGTGGAGGACACAGGTGACAGCACCCTGTGCTCAGTCCCTGGCCAAGGAAGGTCCACAGCAACGGAGAAGGACTGTTTCAGAGGAAGTCCTGCTCGGAGTTGGAGCAGCGCATGCTCCCTTGTTCTGTGGGGGGTGCTGCAGATGCCAGCATGTACAGGCTGGAGCATGTTCAGTACAGATGGAGTCTTTGAAGAATTTAGCTGACAAACTCTTAAATGTCTTTACTGAACTAGTGCTAATTGAAAATTTTCAAAGGTTTATAGCTTGGCCAAATGTGGGTGGATTTTCAAAGAGATGGCAAAAGGCACATCCCCGAGAGCAGGGCCATCCCTTCTCCAAATGTTATGCTTCTGTTCCAAAGCACGCTCTCCTCAATTAAATATAGCGAGAAACAACATACCAATATTTTTCTTTAATTTCATTTTCAGAAATGGCTGAATCATTTTTGCTAAAACTTTCCAAAATAATTGAGGCTTGGGCAAACATTCTGCAGAGTAAATACCAATCTGGAAAGCGAAGTTTAGCAAACGGAAATACTGTCTTACAAGAGGAATACCTGTTCTGCCTGTAATAAACTGAAAGGGCAAATTTTAGGAGTCCTTTCCCAGAAACTAGGAAGAGAGGGACTGGTAGTAACTTACTGCAGATTTGCAGCAGTGCTCATGAGGCCAGAATTTGTCTTTAAACACACACCTCATATTGATCAAAATGCTTACACGGGTTAATTCAGTGCAGATATTACTAGTAAGTGATTTGCCTGTACGGAAAGGTTACTTCTGTGATGTTGCCAAATGTAGTGAGGCTTTGGCAGTTATATAGTGATAGCAAATCCCCCAGTCACGTAAATTAAAGTTGCCTCAGGGCAGCTTTAATTTGTGTACCTAACTTGCTCAAAATATTTCTAAACTTTGCGTTGTAGAATCGGCATGGTTTACTCATTCAAAGTATGTCCCATCCCCTCTCTTTTCGCCCTTGGATGAGTTACTAACTTCTATTTTTTCATAACATACTGACCAAGTGCCCTTCTGCATTGTCAAAACTTCCAGTAGGTGAATACTGGCTTTGCATCCATGTTTACAAAAGAGCTACACGTTATCATTTTTCTGTTGCAGCCAGGCAAATCTAACTAACACAAATTCTAACCAGCTGTATTAAAGCAATGATGAACACTGTTGAGGCTGCTGCAGAAACATTGCTTTTTGACCTATAGTTAGAATACTTACCTTTATGTTCCATCCCCCACTCCTTTTTTACAGAAATGGTGGATAATACATTTCCCTTAGGGAGGATTTAAAAGCATTTTGTATTATGATGGCTAACATGTAGGCTCCTATCACTGTGGAGATGAATAAATGAAAGCCTACTTTCACCAAACAAAATTTACTTTCCTCCGGGTAGCGAGTTCCAGATTAGAATAGGCATCAATGTGACTGTGAATTCACACAGTAACTTCTGCATTACTCACCTAATTCAGGTGGTGGGGAGCAAAGGACACTTCTGCATACTGGATGCCATAGATGTAAAGCTGAGATCCTTCAATTACAGTTTGGATTACCAAAGGTGTGCGTGAAATTGGCAAATGCTCGGTGCGTCCATTGGAATCCCAGAAAACTGGCAAGGCCATTGACCACAGAAACTAGAGATATTCAGCTGGGAAGTGACCGTAATATAGCCTGCAGGAAGTAGTAGTTGTCCCAATTTCTGTGCTATCGGGTTCTTTCATCCGGCAAACCAGAATGAGGGAAGAGCTCCTCCAGCTTCTGTCAGCAGTGTGTTACCATCACAGGTGGAACTGGAAAAGTTATTTGGGAAGCTGGTAGAAGCTTAGAAGGGAGATACACAGAAGCAATCAGTGAAGAGTAACAGGCGGGTATGGATTTTGTATGCAATTAATTGAATGGTTCCTTAAATTGTGTCAGTTGTATGCCAGAAAGTACAAGTAGGGACCTCCAGTAGGGACCTCCAGCCTCAGCTTTAGGTAGAGAGCTGTACATGATACAAAGGTCTTGTCTGGAGTTTAGGGAACATGTTAAACTTTTGTACGTGGACTCTGGAAGCTCTTCCTGTTCCGGTCTGTATTGTGCTAATAGTCCTTAATCCAAACAGAAGATTACGTGTTTATTTTGTTAGGGGGAAGGCGCTGTAAATCATTTTGATGTCTGGAACACAAAAATTTGCCCATATAGCCTTAAGTATATTACTAACCTTAAGAAAGGCTATGTGAGGTAACTATAAGAAGTCTGTCTCAAAGAAAGGTTCCTTACAGTTGCTCAGAAAGTAGTACAGCTTAAGGTATTTTATACCAGCCTATAAGGCACTAGATTTAAATTGGTGTGCAGTGAAACATTTAAATATACTATAGCAAATGAAATATGGTCCAATAGGTTTTTTATGGTCTGGCTATGCTTTTTCTTTTCAATCACTAGCCTGAGGCGAACAAGTCGGCTTTAAAATGTCTATTTTAGCTATGCTTTTATCACCTCTGTCTTTTAGGAAGTTTGATTTCTTTTTTCATTTCTTCTCTTTGATAAAAAAGAACTGAGATCTCTGAATGGGTTATTTATCTCTTATGTTTAATCTATTTATCTGTCAATGGACATGCTGCTTTAGAAGTGTTTTATATTACTAATTAATTTAATTTCACATACTGTACTCCATGTTAACACATTTTCTATTATACACTATAATGTGATACAGGGCCCTCCCGCAGCAACCTTACCTTAAAGCCGTAATTGCTTTCCTCTAAGCTTCAGCTCATGTTTGATTTATCTGATTTCTTTGTATAAAGATTCCCTGGTTTACAACGTGTACACAAGTCATTAAATTGGTGTTGATGTTTATCTAGTAAACTTACCAATTGGTGATAGTATACATCCCTTTATGAATTTATGACTGGGCAATAAAGAGAAGTGTCAGAAGCCCTGTTGTTGTCTCTGTTGGGTCACTCTGTTAGTTTATGTTTAGAAAGACAACATGAGCACTTCCACCGACTTACACTGTGAATTGAAGGATTGACGCCTGCAGTCAAAATCTGTTATGAATTTCTAGCCTTGAACTGATTTTTTTTCCTTTTTTGAGGGGAAAAGGTGAATATATGGGAGAGGAGGAAAAGGGTAAGACAGCTTGAGCATGTTTGAAGGCAGCGTGGACTTCATCTGAGATACATTGTTGTTTACATAGAGGAAAAGCTGAACCAAAATGCCAGATCCCCAAGCTATGTGAAGTTCAGAGTCTGGATCCAAGTATTGCAGCTTGAATTCTCTCGGGCTTTCAAGAACCTAAATGTAGATACCACATATTAAAATGCATGAAAATGAATGATAGTAAATAATCAATGTAGAGTGGGAAATCTGGTCCTTTGATCTGTCAGGTTTCATCACATAGCACAAGCATAAGGACATATGGTATTTTAAAGTTGCATTTGAAGAGATGCCTACGCTGACTTTTATCCTTATTTACAAATAGTCTGCAATAAAGGCTGTAATCTTGCAGATAACACTATGGATGTGCATAAGTCTTCTTGCACAGAGTTCATTTTAGGATTGAGATGTGATTAATATAGCTAGGAAACATTTGGAAAATGCATGCGCACTTTTGAATGCATTAAGTGAGCCCAATATTATAGCTCTTAAGCAAAGAGTAGGTAGATGTATTTATCTCTACAGGTTTGTTTCACATCCAGAAAGCTGTATTGTTTCTGCACAACCTCTTCATTTGCTATTTCATTGTTACATTTACTTCCCACTCATTAAAGCTCCATCCCGCTTTCCTTACGTATGGATGACGTCTATTGGCTTCAGTGAGAACTAATTGCACATGAGGTGAAAGGATTCAAATTAGGATTACCAATATATGACCGCATGCAAAAAGGAAGCATGAAATATTCTAATTCTTTTTAGATGCAAAGTAACTTATGAACAAAACCCATTGTGGCTGATTCTCACAAGCTTAAAGCATTGTGAAAGAAAAATTAAAATGGGCAAGGCTAATTAATTTGCTAAAATCCATTGTTAATGCGGTGTTTTCAGTTCTCCTGAATGCTGCTTTCATGACATTTGGTGTCTTTCTAAAGAACCATCCCAGCTGTAAACATCTTTTTTTCGTTCCTCTGAGAATCTAAACTTCCATTTAAAGAAGAAGTAAATTCCTAGAACTCATGATTGAATAGAAAGTTTGGAAGTCGGACTTACATGCTCCTTAGACATTAAAGGCAAATAAAAATCAGCCTGTATTCTTTTTAAGGTCCTTTTCTAAAGCTTCATGATTTTTAACTTTTTTTGAACTCTGATGTTGGATTGTTTTGGATGTGGGGAGGGGTAAGAGGGTGGGAGTTTTTTGGCTTTTCAATATTTGGGATTAGCAAGGAATGAGTGGCTGCATGGCTATTCTAAAGCCTTTTTAAAGACTGCTTCACATATACTGGAAAAGATAGTATCAGCTGGCAAATTGCTGCTGTATGAAATAGTAATCAAAAGATGTGACAAAAGCTACGAGCTCTCTCGACTGACTCTGGCAGGGCTTATGCCGTTGTGGGGTTATTGAAAAGCACTCCTTTAAAGCTCTGTGCAAGGAAGCCGAGCCACCAAGGACCTCAGCCCACGAGCACTTGTTCCCAGCAGTGGCATTCGCTGTTGTGAAGGGCTCCGTTGGCTTTGGCTGATTCGAGCGCTGCTCCTTGTGGGGCGAGCTTGCAGGATCGGGCCCTTGGATGATACATGTAGGACTCTGGAAGACCAGCTTTTACTGCTCATATGTTTGGCAGGCAGATTTGATAATCAGTGCTGTTCTAGAACCTTACACCATCTCAGTGAATATAAATTGATGGTGTAAAGCAAATGGGCAACTGGCGAGAAGCCAAACACGGAGGGGAGAGAAGACGGTTTATTGTTGAGGGGGCAGCCCGGTGTTCTACAGCAGAGCTTTCTGTTCACAACAGCTCTGCAGAGCTGCTGAGTTCGAGTGTGGCCTCTGAAGTGTATGAAATAATAACAGTTTTATTTCTCCTGACACAAGCACGGAAGCTGTTTGCTGCCACCTCAGAACTGTTACCCTGCAATGCAAAAGTACCAACAAGGCAGGCTGGATGCAATGTTATTATAAACAGTGCCGCAGTAAACTTCAGGAAAAGCCCATTATACGGTGATAGCCTGTTTGTCAGGAGAAAAGTTCACTAATGTATATGGAAGCAGAGCTCCTCATTCGCTGATACGTCTGTGTCTATTTTGTTGCACTTTTACCTTTATTTACTGTGCAGGTGCTGCTGAGAATAACCTTGGAAAACACAAAAATGCAGGAGGCCACATACTCAGCTAGTTTAAATTGGCAGAGAAATGGTGTCAATTCAAGGCAGTTGATGTTATGGTCCATTGTTTATTATTGCTTTTTAATATTTTAGGATTTTGGGGGGGTATGGAAGGAAACGTGTTTTCTCTGCGGTTGTTGTTTTATTACTGTAAATCACTCAATGAAAGGTGCATAAAAAAAAGCGATGAATGAATGACGGCAGGAAAAAAATGAACATATGTACACGATAGAATTAAATTCTATTTTAACTCTAATTTGTGCTCGTATGCAATCAATTACAGTGATATGAGCTGAGAATTTCAATGAGGCCCCAGGGAGTTTGGCACCCATTTCTTATTTTGTTTTTATGGGATTAGCACCCCTAAACCTAAAACTTCTTTGAAAATCAGCCATAATGTCAGTCCTTCCAAAGTGTCCTAATTCTTTCTGTTTGTTTGTTTAATTATTCCAGGAATTATTCTGCACTCAACAGAAATGCAAGTACTACCTTATGTAGTAGGAAAAATATCATCATTCATTCATCATTCATAGATCTTAAATGCCTTTCTTAAAAAACTGGAGGATTTTGACTACCCTCCCTGTGCTCTTAAAACCCTGATTGCTGATTGAGGTGTCTTTTCTTGATGCAGAAACCTACTGCTATTTTCTGTAAGCTCATCCCTGGGTTCTGTCATCAGCTATGCATTTTGCCTCCCATATGACCTTGGGTCAGGCACTAGGTATCTCTAAGCCTCCCTTTCTCCACCCCAAAACAGTTTATTTTTTTCTTTCTTGCTTTCTTTTTCAAGGGAGTGATGTAGTAAGGTTTCAATTGCTTGTATTCCCTAATATTCATGAAGCAATTTGAGATCCCTGTCTGGAAAGTATTCTGAATGCACAAAAATATTATTTTAAGTTGCTGTAATTCTTCATCTTTATTTACTGGCAAGTTGCTCAAACTAACAGATGAAAATGGCACAAGTCTTTTGTAACGCTACAGAGCACTTTGAAACTTTTCTTCTGAACTCCAACAGAATCTGAAAATTTCAAAACCTGTAAAGGAGATCTGCCAACTTCACCACTATGTACTATCAAAAGGTGGAATAAAAGAAGGAATCAAGCTTGGCTGCTTCTTTTTTTTTTAATTAATAAAAAATAAGCCAACTTGTTAGCATTTTGGTGAGGAGATCATTGTAAAAAGCAGGTATGTTATGCAAATCAAGTGATTTACTGAGGGTCGGTTCTTACTTCCAATAGCTAGGTAAGCCAACTCAACTGTGGCTAGAAAGCCAAGAAAACGGCATATAGATTAAGAGTACTCAAAATCTTTGTTCCTGCATTATTTAAAAGATATGCAAATTGCACCATTTTAGTATTGCTTATGAGTAAAGGCTCAAATCCTGCTTCTTCACCCCCATTTAAGATACAGGGCTAAAAACCAGAGCTCTAAAATGCAATAGGTATCCATATTTGACTTTGTAGCGTCTTCTTACCATGTAACAAGGTCTGTGATAGCTTTGAGTGATTGCAGTTGGGACGAGTGGCCTCCTGTCTTGTCAACTTACTTTGCAGATCCCGTAGAGGTATGTTCATCACAAAGATGGAAAAGATAAGCTTTTCAAGACTGAAAAATTAATTTTAAAAGGATGCCACTATTCCTATGTGGAATGGATTGAGGTAGAAGGCCAGGTTGTAAGATATCTGTCTGCAGTTTGCAGGAGAGGATATTTTAAATCTCATTGAGGTAAAAAGAAAGAATAAGATTAATTCTTTAAAATCTAGTTAGAATTCAGATTTCTGGACTCTTCTTTTTCATAAATACATTTAGAGTCATGTATAAAGATGGATGTGCAGATTCACCTGCTGTTTGATATGGAAGTCACACATCTATTTCCAAAACTAAAGTGTGGGTAGGAACATAGTATCAATTTATCTGCTTACTATTGAGATTCTTATCCTATACCCACCTCCAAAATAGCAGAGCCCCCTGGGTGCTACATCTTCTTTGCAATGAAAAAAACCTTCTCCTCTTCAGCTGTTTCTGCCTGCTTGGTTTCAGGGAATTAATTATTATATGGTTGCCATCTACTCTGAAAATTACAGGATAATCCCAGTTTTTGAACACTGTGACTGAATCTCAGTCTTCACTTGGGCAGGACACATGGTGTGAGAGACAGCTGCTAAAAACTGCACAGCTATTACAGTGTGTCAGTTTATAAGCCGCGAAGTGTATGTACCAGCTCGCAGATTGTTGGTAGGAGTGTGGTACTTTGTTATAAATATATTTTATTGATTGTAAGGAGATTTTATTAAAAAGCTACCCAGAAGAAATGGGCAGTAAAAGATCTAGTAAATTACTTGGCTTTCATTTTAGATTGCCTAATCTCTTAAGGGTTTATGGGGGCTCCACAAGCTCCCAAAACACTGACACAGGTTAATCTTGCTTGGTGATAGTGGATAGTTGTGCACTGGATGTTCAGCAAGATGGTGGTCTCAGGGGAGGGCATCCAATATACGTGGAATGGTCAACAGGCTCCATTAAGACCACATCTTAAACACATTTAGGTGACTAAAAATGCAGATGAGCACCTTGTCAAATTTTTAAAAGTAACTAAATACATTGCATACCTAGCTCCCACTGAAATCAGGTGAATTAGCCACCTAACTCCTATTCTTTTTCATCATACTTACCTTCATCTTTAGGTGCCTAAATGTTTCTGTGGTGGCACCAAATACTTCTTGCTTCTTTTCAGATTAACAGCAGCTCAGGGCACCTACCACATAGCAAAACAGTACACCCTTCTGAGAAAAACACTTCGGATCAAGGCCTTCTAATGTGTAAACGTTATATGTTCTTTAACGTTTTCCTAGTAAATATTTTAAAAATGTTACAGATCTATGGCAGATGTTGCTATCTACTGTTTCTTAAACAGGTATGTACTGGGTTGTGTGCGTGTATGTGTGTTTTCATGCTTTTTCCTATTTAAGCCTGTGGAAATTGGCACATTGTGCTCAGTGGTAGCAGTAGGCAGAACATCGACGCTTAGTATATATTGTTACACCTAAGACTACTGGCAAGTTGTGGAAATAAAAAGAGAAATGGAAAGAAAAATGCAAGAAGAGCCAGACAACTGAGATATTATAAACTACCTGCATTTATTTCCAGAGGCTTTTTAACCCTTTCTAAAGTCCGGGGCTTACGTATAAATTAATTTAAACTCTACAGAGGAACTCTGAAACAAACCAGAGGTGCCCAGGTGGTGGTCAAACCCCAGTGTGATTTGATAATACTTCCTTCCCCGGCATTCCCACCCCAGCCCTGCTGAAAGCCAGCTGCTCAGTCCCTCTGGCCCTGGGGCATCCTGGCACCCACACCTCCTGCTCTAGAGCCCTTGGCTGCTCCCCAACCACCCTTTACTAATGACCTCCCCCAGATTCAGTTTCCTGCCCCAAGTTGTCTCCCTGCGGTTGAGCTAAATTCTTTTCCAAAATAAACCCTATGTCTTGCTGTATTAGCATCCCCATTTCTCCCAACCCCAAAAGCACCTTACAGAGCTACTGCCTTTTCCGTGTGGTTGCCCTCTCACCCCACATACCTGAGCTGTTCTTCAGAAGCTGATTAAATTTAAATGTAATCATAATCATAGCACATTAAATGAGAGGCACAAGCACTAACAAATGCTTTCAAATCAGACATAATGTTTTCTCAGATGCTTTATTGTTTTTAGATCCATGTTCTACTGCTCCTTGTCCAAGAGACCATTTCAGTTCAGAACCCTCCCCCTCCCCCTCCCCAAACCTTAAAACCTCATCACTTCTGCTCTAAACCTCATAACAGTGACCACTAGCTTGATATATCAATATTGGCTACTAACATTCCCTTCTTACTTCCTATCACCTGTTAGAAGCTCTTGTCTCCTCAAAGGGACAAGGCTCCAGGTCTTGCTTCTGTCAGGAATTTCAAAACCCTGTACACAAGTTGCCAGTGTAGAAATAACCAACTTGTGCAGGACCCAGAGACAGAAAAGAGGACTTACCAGGAAGAAGATAGCATATAGTCTTCTCTTCTGGCCTCACTGGGACAACAGCAAAACAAAATCTGTGTATACTTTGGAAAGTGGATATGCTTCGAAGAACTGAGCTGCAGTTTCCCTTTGCAGAATTTTGGAAATGTTTGTAAATCTATGGAAATTCATGGCTTAGAGTTCATCTTTGAGGTTTTGAGTTCAGTGTGAGACTTAGCCTGAACCACAGCAGTTTCACCCAGTTGCCATATGAAAACATCAGTTGCAGCACTGCACCCGAAAGTCTTACAACTTTTGCCAAAACTTGAATGAACTCTTCAACAAACCTGGCCTTAACTATGAATAGTTCAGGGTTTCGTTATTAACGTGGTGTCTTTGTACCACAAAAGTTGTTGCAGACATTGCCTTTGCTTTGCAAATTCAGTGTATATATATACATATATATATAAAACCAGCTAAGTACAAATTAAACTATGTATATTAAAAATTAAAACATAATCCCTTATTTTGTGATGACTAATTTTCTTTCCTTTTAGTAGGTCATGAATATTTTCTGGCAAGATATGTCACTAGCTTATAACTTCATTAAGCTGCAGACCATACCTTACCCTTTCACTAGATCCCTGAAAAGAACTTTTGTGTGTGCCAAACAGATATCCACTTGGTCTGTGGCTCTTGAAAGGTAAATTGCCAAGTTCCAGCAAGCAAATTAAGAGGTGCAATGAGAGCTAGCTGTTGCATTCTATCAAATCCTGCTACTGAATGTGTTGAAAAGCTTGCCCAGAGCCATGGCCTCACATATTTATGGTATGAATGGGAGACTCTTGGAGCTATGTATTGCCATAGTTCCCATTTCTTTTGTAATAAACTAGCTCAGCAGATGTAGCTTAGGTAAAAAGGAAATTCAAAGTCTCCTACTTAGAGAATAACCAAAACAAAGTTCTCTCTCTGGTCCTCTGTCTATGAGCCAGACTCAGAGCCAGACCTTACTTGTACTGATTAATGTTTTATTCTGTGTGTAACCCAATGAAACTCAAAGGGTTCTCACATGGAAGAAAGTGCTACTCAATAGCGCTGTGTAAGTATTACTGCCAGGATATGGCACAAAATACATTAAAAAAATCTAACTTTCAGTTTCTAACACAACACAGATTAAATCATAGCATTAGTTTTCCAAGGCAGTTGCATCATTCTCTTGGTTTATAAGTTTTGATGCTGAAGAAATCAGTTCTGGGTAGCTTAGCTTTTCCTTAATGATAGATGTATTGCAGTTTTTGCAGTTATCAGTATAACTAATTCACATCAGAGTAGATTTTAATCTCCATACTTGTGAGTTGACTTGTGCCTATAGTCTACAGGCTTCAGAGTATTTAGCATAACATTTATGATGTGATTGGCCCTGCCTACTCCACCTGTGTATTAAAGTAAGAAGTATAAGATGCACTATAGAACTTTGTTGATTTTATTTAGCCTGGTGGGTGCACAATAGCTCTGAATTAGAGCAGAAGAAAAAGATGAGCCTGAGATCCACAAAGTAGCAGAAACTGAAGAATCGTGAATTAAACTGAAGACCCCTAACAGAGCTTGTTAAACTATGATCCAGCAAGGTGATGGTGAGGGAGATAATGATAAATGTTCTTGTGCCTGTTGATACTTTCACTCATGTATTATACCATGATGATTCAGAAAACATCAATTACATCTTTCTGCACCGTTTTTTCACAATTTACATAACAGCATCTGCATCTCAAGAGAAAATGGCTTTCTATATTAGTCAGTAAGGGCTAATAAATTTACAATCCAGCTCCCATTGAAGCCCACAGAGAACTTTTATTGCCTTTGTGGGGTAGTAGGTTGGCCCTTTAGCATACCTTTCATGCCTAACAGTGCATGAGTCTTTTGTATTTCTAGCTTTATCTGATATTGTTGCCTAACTCAATTACATATAAAAGTAAGAAGAGTCTCCTCACTAGTCAGCGTAACCCACCACTTGTTGTTACTTGTTTATGAGACATTTTTCTACTTTATAGTCTTTAATCTGAAATTATATCAAGTGCTGTAATAAAACTGAAAGAGATAATATCTATGGCATTTCCATTCCTCTGCTCCGGTGATAACATTATTTAACAACACTAGCAAGTTAATTAAGAAAGACCTTGCTGTCATAAATCCATGTTGCCTTCCTCATTAAATTAGGCTTTTCAATGTATTGCTGAAGTTCAGAAAACTGTTCTGGACACTCAGCAATGGATACCTCACTAAATAGTCCACAATACGTTACATACTCTTTTACAGGATGGAGAAGTATTTAACACTCATACGTCTGGAGTTTCACATGTTTATATCTGATTAGTTTTGAATCTTCCTTTCCTTTGAAATCATTAAGAAAATATTTCTGTTTCTTGGGTATTTAAGGTACCTAATCTTTTCACAGCCATGTTTGTTCTCGTCTACGTGTTATATAATCCCTTTTCTGTGTTTCCTTGAATCCTTGATTTATGCATTTCTGTATCCCAGCTAACAGAACTCAGCTACTGAATGAATATACTAGTTCCTTGTCCATTATCGTTCATAGTGGACAAGGTTTTTTTCCCTATCAATTGTAAATCCTGTCTATAGAGCAGAAAAAATGAAACTGAGCTTTATCTTTATGGCTTTGTGAACCCTGTAGTCTTTCATGATGCATTTGTAAACTATTTTCTGTAAAAATTTGGTTTAGGGCAATCAAAAAAGGACCAGCTCTGGTAGGTTAGCTAGAGGTTCAAATTCAATTAAATCAGCCCTGTAGGAAGTGATTCCCTGGGTGTATTGCAAAGCAGGGCACTGGGACTGTTTGGGACCAGATTTGTGAAAATCCTTATGTGGTCCTGAACTTTTCAAACACATAATCTGAGGTTCTTCAGCGTATCCAATCCTGAAAAAAGAATTAGTCAGTGAGATGGCTGAACCTTCAAAGACAGCTATAACTGTACTGTGTGGGTACCACTGTTTAATATTTAATGTTGATTCCATTCCTAAATGTGTCCATATGACTCACAAATTCCTACTCCAAATTGGAAAGGCTAAGTAAAAAGATCTGATATGAAATGATCATCTGCCTCAGTCATAGCCAGTAATCTAGGTGAGCCTGAAAAAACATTGTGCAGATTAATATATTCAAAATTTGAAAACTGTCACATACCTGGATCTGATATTTACAACCCTTTTTTTTGAGTACCTTACCTCAAACCCAGTGACTGTATAGGGTCAAGAATGGCTATTTGCCTCCAAATTGTGCTGGTGGGGCTGATCTTTAGCATAAATAAAGATTTTTTTATAAGCCTGCCAACAGGTAAAGGTTCACATTTTGGAGAAGAAAAATCTAGGGCTCACCAGACAGTTCCATTCTGTTACGCCATTAAAAGGTACTCAGCTCTGCATCTTGATATTAATGAAAGGGACACTATTTTTAGTAGTGCTGATTATTTTCTTGGCTTGCTTTAAGTAAGGTGTTCTCACCCTCCATCTTTGCTTCAACTCTCTCTTAAAGAATTAATGAAACAGAACTTGATGAGACACTTCATTCTAAATAACAGAGAGAACTATTTAAAAGTATTATTTCTGTCTTATAGCTTAATTCTGTTCATCACTTTAGGACTTTCTCAATATGATTTTTACTTCAGCATTTACAGTCATTTTTTTTGCCTTCATTACTTCTGAGACTACTTTACCATGCTGATTGGTTAGTGGTTTGAAAAATTCTCTGTGTTGGCTTCATTACAGGTTTTAGTCTTCAACTAGTGTCTTTAATTTTAGTCCCTGTTGGGGTACATCAATTTATTCTATGGATACATTCGATGTTGTCTTTTCAGTCTTTTTCTACAATAGTTGTAAAATATTACAGAAAACTCTTCAATATTTCTCTGTAACACAGATTTTGTATTTTGGAAGATTAAAGTAACATTTCTGTATGTTTACTTAGAGGTTAAGTTTCTTAAATTAGGCTCCAAATCAAATTCTAAAGAAGATAATGGCAAAACTCTCACCGACTCAATGGAAATAGGATTTTATATCCAACCATCTAGGAGATATCATATAATATCTAGGAGAAGAAAATCGCTGTAATACTGTTTGGTTTTATTACTAGGCATTGTGCTTTATGCCTGGAGACTGACCTGAAAACCATCTTTCCAATATCACTGTTCCTCTCTCCAGTACTTCCTTGTTATCTAAAATGCATTTTTAAAATCTTTTCTATCATTTCATCTTTTCCATAGCTACCAAATTTACCTCTTTTTAATCTATGGGCAAAATGTAAGACTAACTTTGAATGTTTCTCTCTTCTGTAATTCATTCTGTCACACAACTGCAACAGAACTATTTCCAGTTATCTCAGCTAACTATGTAGTCCTCTGAGTAGCAACCTTAATACTTTCCTGTAGAGCACTAATTGCTGCATTTTATTTTTGGGGGGGTTTTGGGTTTTTTTTAATTAATTGCTAGCTACAAAGTACACCATTAAATTTCCTACCATCCTTCTTCTGTTTTCTCCATAGATTCTTTTCTCCATTCCTTATATTAGACCATGCTATTATTTATCCTACTTTCAGGAAACTCACTACCTGAAAATTCTGAATTGAAATACCAGAGCCCAAGTATCTGTTTATTCTTATTTATCAAAACCCTGAAATTTTTGATAGCTTTGCTGGAAATTGGGACAACAGTAGTATATTAACATTTTCACCAGAAACCCCAGGTCTTTCCAGAAAACAGAGCCAAATTGTATTTGATGAGTTATAATGCTCATTGTCACCCTTCTTGTCCATGTGAATACTCACCGTTTTCAAAATCACTCTACAGACCACTCATCATGCTTTTAATTTACTTGAAGGAAAATTTTCTGGGGGAAAATTTTGTACAAAAGATTACAAAATGTTTTTCTTCTTACAGCACTGGAGAATATGGTTCTCTGTCATTGTTCTATTTCCAATGCGATGGGAATTTTTTTACCGCAATACTGCATGTTATTACTTTATTAATCATCCTTCTTCCCTCCCTTAGAACATCTATTTTTTTCCTGTAAATGTGCTTCACAAGCTTTCATTCTGCAATCCACACAGCTGGTCATCTTTCTTTTTTGTTGTGTCTAAAAGCAGCCATATGTCATCAGCAATCCTCTCATGTATATTGAACTTCCTTAGCACATCAGCTTGTCTCTTTGAATGTGTTACCTGATGTCTTGAAAATGGCAAAACACAGAAAAGTGGGTCCTCCTGGTCCTTTGTTCATCAGACCAGCAAGAGTCAGGAACATGGTAGAGACAGCGTGTTTAGGCCCTTGGGCCATATCTATTCTAGCTTTGCTTTTTAATTTCTCCTTGCTTCAGCTCAACTAGCAGAACATGGCTCAAATCAGCTCTACGCTATCCAGTAGTAAGTATGGCTATCCTTTATAGATAGGGAAGCCCCAGGGCTACTGAGCACTAGCGTGTTTGGTGTTAGATCATCCATGGCAACTCTGATTCTCCAGCTCAGTCTGTCTGTCCAGGTGCTTTGTTTGGTGCTCACCATTTTTAATACGGATGGTCTTCTCTAGGAACTAACAGAGACATAACAACAGTCTTTCTGCTCAAAATATTAGCATCAGTGCTTGAGAACCATTACAATGTGTCTGGCAGGATGTATGCGCATAACAGAGAAGGATATTTATTCTAAGAGAGCTAGATCGAACAGACAAGCTTTAATGAAAGTTTGAAAAGCTTTTGCTTCAGGAGATACCCTTAATCTTTTCTAAAAGCATGCTTAGTAATCTTGGTTCTGTGGTTCTGTATGTGAAGGTCCCTCTTCTCCTTCACCATTTAGGGTGGCATTACACAGTTAAGAGATCAAAAAGGTTGTGATGTGATGAGATGGATGACATCTTATGTAGCTAGGACCACAATTTAAATGGAGCTCCTACCAATGCATAGTCTGTCAGGGAAATATGTTCATAGCACTTTCTGTTGCTGTTGAATTTTGAAACTTCTGGAATGTAAGTGGTTTCTCTCCTTCCTAAATGAGTTGCAGTCATCACATAGAATCAGAAGTGCATCTGTTTTGGAGCTCAGTCCTGTGTCTGAAGCATGGCCTTATCATCTGTAGATAGAGAACTAGGTGTTTTGCGGCACTGGTATTTGACCATCCAGTAGCACTGAAGAGTTCATGAGATACCAGTGGTTACCTTGGCAATAAAGTGATGAGATATGCTCAGTAGAATGGGAATTTTTAGAGGTGGTGAGATTTTCAAAGCTCTTTCTTTTTTTATGAGCGTTAACTCATTTGTTACTGAGATTCATGTTTAAACAGACAATTAAGGAATGCTTTTAATAGGCTGAGAAAAGTTAAAGGATGTCAGTGTATTCTTTAATCCTGCCATTTGTAACAATCCGTAGCATTTTGTACTCATGCTTTTTAAGGGTGAATAATTTAGATTCTTTCACCTCTTGATCAGAAGCTCCCTTCTGTGTTCCTTCCTCTGAATTCAGCTTTCTAAATAAGAAAATAAACTAATCTTATATGAAATTTTATAACCTGTACCTCAGTCTGAGTAAAATTATTACCTACATAATAGCTCTGTGGTACACTTCTCCAGTACATATCTGTGTATTTAAGGCTGTAATGACACTAGCCTGTGAGAGATTCGGAAACAGGTAAAGCTGTGACCTGTACCTTTAATTCATCTCAGCTAGTTCCACACTGATGAAGTGATCTATCATCATTGCTCCCATACTAGAGCATGTATTCTTACAAGAAAGTTTAGCCACCGCAGGGGTGACTGGACTAACATCGCCTGGCATCCAGCAGTGTACAGACTAAACTATAGTTTTTAGTTAGAGAATATGGAAACTGACAACAAATTATTACTTGTGGTCT
>NC_059475.1:37184191-37206691 GCF_018139145.2 Gymnogyps californianus
GTGATTCCTGGTAACGGATAATAAACACATCTGAGTGAGTGAAGCTGCTTCCGTTACCTTTAGCCCTGTCTTAAAACATTTGCAAGCTATTTCTTGATGATGAGAAATTTTTGGTCTTGGCCTCTTGTTTTACTGTAATTAGCTCTTACCTAAACATTCCTGATGTCCATTGTTAAACCTTTTTGCTCACCAGTTTAGCATTGTGTCTTCCTAAAATTTCAGGCAACATGTCATCACATGGTGTAAAAATAAACACCAGATTGCAACCACAACATTAAAAAAAATCTCGTGCTTTTTCAAGTGCAGTGCTTATGAATAATAGGTACTCAGGCTGCTTTGATTTTTTTTCTTCAGTGTATTAGTGAATGCTCTGTAGCATTGAGCTCCATGGAATGGCACACAAATAACTAAGCAAATACCATCCATTGTGGTCATCATAGTGCATTGTAAAGGTAATGATAATGACACACAAAATGCTACCGGTTACTCTAGGCAGAATTTCTATTAGCATCCAGCACTGACTTAGCTCTACTTCCGCATGAATGACGGTGGCCCCAGCCCTCCACCCTCCTTCTCCCAGTGTCTCAAGGGTATGGAGATCTCCCTGGGACTTTGAAACCTTATCTTTATTAACCATAGTTTAGGATTTTATACTGAGGAGATGTTACTCAGTAGGAATTCAGTGAATATCACATCTATAGCTTTGTTATTTTATACCCTTCTAGAAAATGAAGGCTAAAAGGGTTCAAAGGATTCTACATTACATTTTGAATAGCCCAGCACCTTTGTTCTAAAAATAAATACACGACTTACTTAAAAATAAATAATTAAGTGGGTTCAAACCAGAGGCTTACATTGCTTTTGAGGATATTCACATATGATCAGCTGTTGAAAGAGTTGCAGTTCAGCTGTGCTGAGCTAAGATTTAGTGACAGGGGCACCCAGGGATCAGACTCAAAGGCAGAACCTTAGTCTTTTCCTTAGTGAACAAGAAATGGGTATGGAGACATCAGACTAGATGACACGGAGAGATAATACACAGCACCAAAAGTCTTGAATGCATTCCAGCAGCGTGGAAGACTGGTATGACCAATCTTTAGGCCAAGATTCAATGAAGAACATTAAGAACAATTGTAAGTTCATTCTTACTTGGCAAAGCAAGTCAGTTTATGCTTATCTTTAACCTGTGATTACTGAAGATAATAAAATTTATGCATGCACTTAAAATTAAGCAAGAGGTTTATTGTTTTGTTGAAAGGAATCCATAGTATGCTGGGGAAAAAGTAGCCTGGCCTGCTATGGCCAGGGGAGGCTGGTTTTATATAAGGCTGCATGACAAGGTAAAAAACTAAAAAACTTTTTGAAGAAGATTTCCTCATCTTCACTTCCCACTCCATATCCTCCCACCTTCCTAAATTACCCTTTTTACATCTCAATTGATGGAAAGACAAAGAAACCACTGTAACTGAGCAGAGCTGCAGAGTGTAGCAAAAATTGCAAGGGGCAAGACTGATAAAAGCAAGTCTGGTCCGGCTTGAATATATGAGGCAAAATAAGCAGAGGAAAGCTAAAAATGTACATTGACGATGAAGGACAAAGAGTGTTATAAGCATTGTTGCTGCAGTCTGTTAAAGCATTTGCAGCAGACAAAAGATACAAGAAGAATTGGCAAGTAGAATTAATAGAAGAGAAAGGACAAAAAAAGAGCAAAATTATTAAATTAGTTTTTTCATAATTATTTTAAACAGTGGCGCACATGCTCTAGTATTCTGAGAGTTAGGCACTTGTACACATCTTTCTCATTGTTTTGAATGAAGCTCAAGCATATGATTAAAAGTCTTTCCTAAATAAGAGTGTTTTTCTGAAATCAAGCTGAAGACAGGAATGGAGAACTCCTTGAACAGGCATCACATTTCAAGACATAGGTCCAGGTTCAACCATGTGGATGTGTGATGCTATATTTGAAAATAGCGTATGCACGTATCGCAGAGGGAGTACTTAATGTGCTTGAAGTTGGCAGCATGCTTGAGCACCCTGTTAGATTGTGGTAAGAGAGAGAAGGTAAAAGCTGTAAAGGAGAAAGGAAATACTTGTGAAAGGTTTCGGCATTTTTCCAGATTGCTGGTACACTGTAGCGTGCTTACTATTAATGCTGTAACTTGTCATGTAGACCCTTCAGAGCAGAATTCTGCTCACATATCTGATATGACTTTGAAATTCAGACTTTGCCATTTACAGGTCCAGGTAACATTTAAAAAAGGATAACTGGTTTTAATGGGAAGGGATAGAATTATTTTTATTTACTTCTCTGAGGGAAGGGAGATAGGGGATAGACAGATAGTTTGACAGCAGGTAAGAATCCCTACGGTCTAGGTTTTTAGGGAACTAAAACCTAAGTTTTAAGAAAAAAAGCTTAATTTAAAAAATAACTCATTATTAACTGGTTCACTGTTTTTAAGAAATATAATGAGAATACGTTTGATTTTAGTAAATGAACATCTTGAAAGGAATTTTGGAGACAGAAAATATTAACTGATGGAGGTCTTGCTGTAAGGATTAAATGCAATACTTTGACTATTGCCATGGTCCTATAGAAAATAATGAGAAATTGAGGAAAACATTAGAAGTATGCATTAGAAAGTTTAATTTGATTCCTAAGGTAACCTTATTTGAAATTGAAGAAGCTCATCTATCTTTTTTACCTCTGTCTTTCCTTGTATTTCTGTAAAGTCAATATCTGCAGAACCTTTTAGACACTATGCAGTTTCAGCTGTTAAATTATTTTTAATTTTCACTTGTTTATAGCCTTTATATAATTATTCACTCAGTCTAGATATATGACAAATCTCAAATAAAGAAGGTGCTCATGACTTTCTTGGTCTTACACTGCCATTTGGATGGTGTTCAAGTTTAGCTGAATATTAAAATCTTAGGAGGATTATCCAAATAATATCTGTAGATCAGTGGTTTTCAACCTGTAGTCTGCCATCTGGGAATCTCTGGATTATTCCTGAGCAGTCCGTAAAAATTGACTAAAATCCCAGCCTAGTTCAGTTGCTTAAATTCACTACATATCTTCAATGGAAATGTTTTATGACTTTGAAAATCAGAAAGGTTACAAACCCTTTTTTAGAGATTTACTCATCACTTGCTTAGGATATTATTGATCCTTTCCAAAAAGCAACTGATAACTATGAAGGTTTTGCTTACGTTAAGCAGCAGATGGTTTCTTCTGGTTAGCTCCTGACTGGAAAACATTAAAATGTTTTTTCAGAATATTTTCACTGAATTTTCCCTAAAATTCCTTGAGATTTTCATTTTTATATGGAAATATTTTTCAGTACATGGAAACCAGGCCTTGGAAAGGGCCTTGCATCAAGCAAATCCACAGAAGATAACTAAAAAAGCAAGCCTCATGTCAGTAGATTAAAGTGTGCCTGGCACAAAATGATGAAAATGTGCTATGGAAAATTGAGAGTCCACAAACTGAAAACATAAAAAAATATTCATTTGTGATGGAGATTTCCAAAACAATGTTACTCCTCATGTTTACTAGGTACATGGGGAAAGAATCAACCCCATGTGTTTCATGAGGAAGCCCCAACAGTAGTTAGATCAGTCACCAAGACCCAGAATTAAATCTTGAGACAGGGTGGAGGCCTGTTGATTTTGGGGGAAAAGTGCCAGAGCCAAACCCAAACCCCAGACTCCAGCCCTTGGGCACATTCTTAATGAGATGCTACTTTTTTGTAGACTTTCAGTTGCAGCAACTATTTTTTTTTAATTATGTGTCTGGTAATGCTATGTAAACGCTGCAGGGTTTAGCTTATGAAAGGTTCATGAACTGAACCATGTGGTTTGGTTTGCAGCAATTGATAACAAAATTCCACCTAAAGTTATATGTAGGTGTCACTCTTTGATGAAAGATAAGCTTCTAAGGAGAATATCATCCCTTCTTACGTGGAGGGGGAATGTGTCCTCCCCGCTTTCATCAAGCATAAGGAACCCTTCCCTTGCTGGGGAAGTTAAGAGGACCTGTAACTTGCATGAGAAATCTCAAGTGTTGCAACATCAGATGATATTTGCAGTAGATACCATACAGGTATAGCAGATAGCAGAAACCATACAGGTAACAGATACCATACAGGTATTGTGAAGAGCACTATAATGAAGTGAGAAGTGATCTGGGAGTTGCTGCACTTTCTCTTGTATCTCAACTTTGATATTGTCCCTTTAAGAAAATACTTATGACAAAAATCCAGAAAGGATAGGTTTATTCTCACTGGCAAAGAAAAAAATGGTAGGTGCCTCTGAGATGAACCTACGAGTTTCAGTGAGGGCCCCTGCCTCAGGGAGTCAATAGACACCTCTGTGGGGTGAGAGGTTGGAGGGACTCATTGAAAGAAGAGGCTATAAACTCAGGAGGAAAAGAAAGCTAAGGTCCTGGATTTAGCCTTAATCTAACTCTGTTGCTCATAGAAAAGTTGACTACTGACCTAATTGTGGCTTCTAAGGATACTAAAATTTTCTATATATTTTTTAACAATGCAAAAGATGAACAAATACTTGTTAAAATCAGTAGTCCAAGACGTTGGAAACACATTGCAAGTCTAGGAAATCAAGAGTAAACTGGGAATTGAGTAAAATAATTCTGCCTGAAACAGTAGTAAACATATGGAATAATTGGCCAGCGAAGCAAGTAATCTAAATGAGTTTAAGAGACAGCTGGACGTTTTTATCTCAGGAGAGAAAGGACTGAAGGATATAGTGATAAACCAGGGAGGTGAGGATGAAATATACTGAAAGCAAAGGCTTGATGAACCAAAGAGCCTTTCTCTAGTCAGCAATTTCTTATGTTTATAAAAGTAATATGAATAGCTGCTGTGTGAATATGCTATTTCTACATAGTGTCACCATGTCTAAAGAAGAAACATTTTGTTTCAAAAGATGGATTTTACCGATGCAGCCTCCAGTGCCAGTAATAGATCTGCTGGATCCACCCACTAAACACAAGCTCAACTGCCCCCACTCTCCCTCCAAAAAGTGAATTATTTACACTCTACTTCATTGCTTCAACTTTCAGATTACTTCATGTAGTAGTACCTTACAATCCTTTTCTTAGCAACTTTGTGCCTAGTGAAAGTGTGATGCAGAGCCATAGATTTCCAGTCGAGCTAGGCTTCAGGGAAAATTTCCTTTATTACTTATTTGTTTCCCAACCATCACATTTTGGATGAGCCATGGTGGAAACATCATCGATATAGATATTAACAAATAAAGCCAAATTCATTCCAAGTAGTGTTTCTAGCTAGTTCTGTCTCCAGCTAGATCTCATGTAGCTCATGGTTTTCCTCCCTGTCATCACAGTCACACCATCATTTCTTGCAGAAAACAAAGACCAAAAGAGAGAGAGAAGCATAAAATATAGAAAAATGGAAACAGCATTCAATTTTCAATACTAACTTTTGTATCCAGGCTCTAAGTTCAATTTCAATGCAAGTCCTATATGTGGTTACCTAACTACCCAACTGCTCCACAAATCAGACATTTGGATGTGTAACTGGCAAGGTTTATGACTGTAATTAATTGTGGTTTTAACTGATTGCAGATGCAAAATTGCACCTCTAGGAAAGGAGGCCAGGTTGAGGCCCTTTCAAAAATCATGTTCTTCAGGTTGAACCAGAAAGATTGTACAGCAAGTTGAATGAATTTCAAAAAGACTTGATTTTCCACTTACTTGCAGTTTTGCTTTTGCTGGTGAAACATCACTGGCTTAGCACAGTTTTCCCGATTAGCACTGGTGCAAGTTTAAAAAAAAAAGGTCTCTCTGTGTCTGGAATTAGAGGTGTGGGAGGAAGCTGGATGTATCAGTGCTGAGTGTGCAGCTGCACCACGTGTGTTTGGAAAGAGAGGCAGCATTGCCATCTTCCTCTGTTTAGAAGTGTTGGGACCGACTGGTGAAATGCCCGTTCTGAGGCTAAAATTACAATTTTGATAGTACTGTAGCCATTGTGCCTCTATCCCCCGCTGTGTCAGATGAGCATTTCTGGAAAGAGTAACCCTTGCTCAAAGTAATGCTGTTTCCAGAAATTTAGATTTGCTCCAACACTGTGCAAATAACTCAACAACCAGGGTCTTTTAAAAGTAAACAAAGCAGGGAGGAAAGGGGAAAGGAAAGGACTGCCAGCTCCAAGTAGAGATTTAATAGAAACCCCTTAAGTTCAACTGTATTAGCTCCTTTGCGCCTCATCATTTTACTGTGTAAGGAAGTCTGAAATAAGGATCTCCACTATGTTATCACAGGATACGTATTTCTTTGAAGTGTTGTCATATCTGATTCATATTCCTGATTTCATTTCATGAAGAACAATAAAGCATTGTACCAAGTTTGTGTAATTCAAATAAACTTACACAAAAATAGGCAGGTAGCCATATTCATTGGGGAGGGGGAAAAATATAGTCATCCCCAGCATATACACTACAGCCCCAGTTCAGAAATCACCGATTATTTAATTGCCCTATTCAGATATACAACAAAGCTTTCCATTCCTCTTGATAATTGGGATTTTCATTATCCTTCTTCCACCCATCAGGAGAGAGGATAATAAATCCCACTGTCTACAAATCATGCACTGGGCACAGGTCCCTCTTTCTGCACTTCAGTGTAGAAGTATTTGTAATAGAGACCATATTTGCTTAGTTCTCTTCTGCTTGGCAGGTTTATCCTTTATGCGAAACCAAACCTACAGAAATCATTCTGTAATCAGGAAACATATTGTTATCACAGTATATTTTCCATTAGACTCCATGTGTTGGAAACATCTTCTCCCCTCCCCCCCATTAATTTTCTTTTCTGCACTTAGATTCATCTAAAAGGTCCCCTTTCTCTTGGGCTAGCACTGCAGGCAATGACTCACCGGAGACTTGTTCCCTAGTGACAGCAATAAGTCTCATTGGGCTTGCCTGAGAAGACATTTGCAAAGCCTTTACTGCTCACCCAAAAGACTTGGGGTAGAAAAGAAACTGTCTGAAAGTTGCTAATATTTTACTATTTATATTTGAAGGTTCGTTTGTGTTAGCTGAGATGGTGCCAAGTTGCAGGGTAGAGAAAGGAGGGAGAACTCCAGAATACAGCCACGGGGCCTCGTTGCTGCCTCGCTGTTCTTGGGGAATCTTTCCTTGGAGATTTCCAAGGAAGAACTAGTTGAGGCAGCACCTGGAAGACAGGGAATTTGTTTCTGATTGTGACATGTCCTGACCGTGTGAATCTATTCAAGTATTTAAGTCCCTAACACAAAATAAAGGTGAATTTTCTTCCTCTTCCACATCTTTTTTTGTTCCTCCTGAAGCATCTCCTCTGTGGTGTTTTTTCTTGATTGTCCGTGATGCTGGCCCGCTCAGCTCTCTCAGCCCAAACAAGTCCCCTGCAAATTCCAGAACAGCCTCCTCATCTATGTCCCCTCCTCTAGTCCCAGCCTGAAACACAACAAAGGGAGGGAATTTGGGGATATAGCACTGGGCCTGGAACCTTCATTGAAGAATTTCCAAAAGGTTAAGCTTTTTTACTTCTCCCAGCATGATATACTCTAGTAGCTCTCCTTGGCTTATCCTTGAGATTCAAAACATGTAAGAATTAGTCACTGCTCTGAGAGTTAATTCCTCTCTGATTCAGTCTCCCCTCTGCAGGAGAAAGGGTCTAGTAATGCCTACCTGACACCTCACACTGGAGTGAAATCGTATTGCTAATATAAATAGTTCACGGTTCATAAATGAAAATATAATTTAAGTTTCTGAGATTTATTTTAATTATATTTTCTGCAGGTTCACACAGTTTGGAGAGCTTTGGAAACAGAAAAATGTCAGAATGAGAGAGTTTGCATGACAGGAGGGGATTTCCTAGTCACAGTTCCAGTTCTCTTGCAGGAGATCTCATAGATTACCAGTGAAGAGAGAAATGTATCTTCTTTTCAGTGTGAACAATTCCAGACTTCCTCCTTTGCAAAAAAAAAAAAAAACAAACCACCAGCAAACTATCAGCAGAGAAAATAGAGAAAGCACTGCTTTAAAATTTCTGTTTCAGAACATTTTTGCTGCGCTTGCTTCAAGTTCCATTTCCTGCTTCATTGTTTTATTGTGATTGTAGTAGAAAACATATTCCCTTCTTTGTATGTGACTCATAATCATTGTTGCTGACTATTCATTCAGTTCAGACTTGCTGCTGTGTCCCAGCCCTTGTCCGAGACCTGCTTTGTTCTAGTATTTGGTTGGGAACACGAGCAGGTTTTATTCCTCTTTTTATACCTCACAAGGTAAACAAGGGAGAGATATTACTTTTTCCATGTGTTTCCAGACATATCTTATCTTTTATATTAGTCACTCTAAGCTGATGTTTCAGGCTGTTTAAGGTTGACCTCTTGAGTTGTGAATTTCCTTGAAAAACTCCGATAAGCAAAAAAACTTTAACAGCAATTAGCGAGGGAGTGGTGGTGCCACGAGTTAACATTAGCCTTTTATCTCAAGAAAGCAGAATGCAAATGTGGCAAAAGTTCCCAGGTAAAGAAATAAATATATTAGCAAATCAGCGTGGTGGCTTCAGCACAGTACTTATGAGAGGAAGTGGCCTGTAGTTCAGAAAGAACATTGTTCGAGGGTGCTCGCCAAAAGATGCAGCTTCTCTCTCAAGTCAGTGAAGGGAAGTGTGTTGCTGAAGACCAACATCAGCCACCATGGCATTTTCCAGCTTTTCACCATTCTGAAGCCTAATGAGGACCCTGACCTATTGAGAGCAGCGCTGCGGAGAGGGACTTGGGGGTACTGGTGGATGAAAAGCTGGACATGAGCCGTCAATGTGTGCTTGCAGCCCAGAAAGCCAACCGTATCCTGGGCTGCCTCAAAAGAAGTGTGGCCAGCAGGTCGAGGGAGGTGATTCTGCCCCTCTACTTGGCTCTTGTGAGAGCCCATCTGGAGTATTGCACCCATCTGGGGCCCCCAGCCTAAGAAAGACATGGACCTGCTCGAGCGGGTCCAGAGGCCACAAAGATGATCAGGGGGCTGGAGCACCTCCTGTATGAGGACAGGCTGAGAGAGTTGGGGTTGTTTAGCCTGGAGAAGAGAAGGCTCCGGGGAGACCTTATAGCAGCCTTCCAGTACCTAAAGGGGGCCTACAGGACAGATGGAGAGGGACTCTTTGTCAGGGAGTGTAGTGATAGGACGAGGGATAACGGTTTTATACTGAAAGAGGGTAGATTTAGATTAGATATTAGGAAGAAATTCTTTACTGTGAGGGTGCTGAGGCACTGGAACAGGTTGCCCAGAGAAGTTGTGGATGCCCCATCCCTGGAAGTGCTCAAGGCCAGGTTGGATGGGGCTTTGAGCAACCTGATCTAGTGGAAGGCGTCCCTGCCCATGGCAAGGGCGTTGGACTAGATGACATTTAAGGTCCCTTCCAACCCAAACCACTCTATGATTCTATGATTCAATAGGTGCTATTTCTGCTGTGAAGGGTGAAGGACCAAACCCTGCTGCAGTTCCACCTTGCCCTCTTAATATGCACTAGCAATTTGACCATGCAATGTCAATTATTTCCCAATACTGTTTCGTTTTTTCCCAGGAGTTTGTAAATAATAGAAACACGTGGTTAGGGATAGAGTGAAGAAATCTCTTCTTAATGAGGAGTTTGTTCAGGCAGGGTTGGGTTTTTTTCCTTTTCATGAATTTGTTGATTACTCAGTGAGTGTTTCATGTAATTAATCTGAGCCTGGGACTGCTTGCAAAATCAGTTCCCTGCATGCATCATTATTCACTTTTTCCATTTTTCCATTGGCTGCCTAAGCCACATGGCCTGATTTCTGATCACTGTCTCCATGAAAGTAGCTGTACAACAGTTTTACTAACAAAAGGAAGGATGTTATCAAGTTTTCATTTTCTCATGGACAGTGTGGGAACAACTTACTGAATTAGGAAGAGGCAAGTTGGCAAAAACAGGGAGAATTTTGCTTTTTTTCCCCTCCAGTTCTCTCACATCAGGTCTTTCTCTGAAATATCACTGTTAAAAAGCATAGTAGAAAAATGTGAGATGGGCTAAGATAAGATTGTAAAAAGTCCATCTTATCTGGACAACAGTAACTCCATATGCACATGGATCTATATTAAGGAACAGCAGAACAATCAGAAATTAGTGGAATACCTAGATGCTAGTTGTCCTAGTTTCAGCTGGGATAGAGTTAATTTTCTTCCTGGTAGCTGGTATAGTGTTACGTTTTGGATTTAGTATGAGAATAATGTTGATAACACACTGATGTTTTTAGTTGTTGTTAAGTAGTGTTTATACTTAGTCAAGGATTTTTCAGCTTCACATGCCCAGCCAGCAAGAAGGCTGGAGGGGCACAAGAAGCTGGGAGGGGACACAGCCAGGACAGCTGACCCAAACTGGCCAAAGGAATATTCCATACCATATGATGTCATGCCCAGTATATAAACTGGGGGGAGTTGGCCGGGATGGGCAGATCTCTGCTTGGGAACTCACTGGGCATCGGTCGGCGAGTGGTGAGTGCTTTTACAAACACTGAGTAACTGTGTTATGGGGATATTTTTTCATTCCTCGCTTGGAAGGTTGCAATTAGAGACTCCTTAAACCTCCACTCTGGCTGTGGGGGGAAAGGACAGTACAGGAAATTTGAACTTCTTGCTTATTTCTAAAGCACTGCAATACTTGTACTTGCCTTCATACATTATCAGCATGTTAACAAGCAAGCTAGCAGTGGAATAAGGTAGGGAGCTACAAGAATATGGGCTTATGCCAGCCCTGATCCAACAACGGGAAAGTCCTAACAGGAGCACTTCTAGCATAGCTGCTGCCTTGTCTGCCTCTTCTGCAACTGCTGGAGCACAGTTCTTGGTGCAAAAGTACAAGTCTGCCAGCACAAATGGTCAAGGTAAAACAAGAAGCCACTAGTAATGATTCCACTTGCTCGCTCCATCCCAAAACACAATGTTTTATTGCTAAGTGGGTGGGCTTGGAATGAATTTATCTACAAATATTCATGCAAGCAAAATTAATTTGTGCAAACGCTCACGAGAAAAATGAATGAGCCAGGGTTCAAAATAATAAACTGATCAGACTCATCTTCTTCCAAGAAATGCAAAACGCTCCTTCATCCTCAGTTAGGAGGACAAAACAAAACATTATTCTTGTTACAGAAGGGGTAGTTAAAGGAGTATGGGTTTGATTAAAACTTTATATTTTATAAAATTGCATTATATTATTTTATAATGTTTAAGAGCATGTGCTTTAATTAAAATTCCTTTAAAATGTAAGTAAGCGGCACAATTTTTAAAGAGGCTGAAAAACTTGATGCAAAATACTAGTTTGTGGAACGAGTAAAACCATTTTCCGTTAACTAAAATAACAGATTTGTATTGTTTTCTATATAGATGATGGTTAGGTATTTAGATCCCATTCCTGTGGGGTATTTGTGCATTCCCTTACAGATTAGCAGCAGCTAGCAGGATGAACGCCAGACTGTTTTGGATCTGACCCCTCTTCAGGTGCAGAAAGGAAATCAGTAAAAAAAGAAAAATCAGTTGAAAATTGCTGATCAAAAATCATCAATAACTCTGCTCACTGACTTTGCTGTCACTGAAAAGGCTGGTGGAGACTGGCTGCATTGCAAAAATAATCAGTCTAATGTGATACTGACCCTGTTGTGTCTTTTACGTTTTGGCATGAAAAAGAAATAACAGAATCTCTCCACAGGCTACATTTATAATTAATACTGATTGGCTATACTGGTAATTTTATGTGATAAAGATATTAGAATAGTGTCAATAAACCAGGAAGAAGTGATGTGTAAAATAATTAACACTAAAGGGAAAATAATAAGTTACTTATTACAATCCATAGATGGATTATGTGACCCTGTGATTACAAAGACTATGGAGCACATGACTTGGTATACATCTTTTGGTCCAAACACCTCATTGCACTCTGTCAGATTACTGGCTCCTGACATTAAATAAAATTCAGGTATGATTTATGGGGTGGCCTTTTGACAGGAGCTGGAATCAGAAATGGTTTAGGCTTTGCCAGTGTTCAGCACTGTTTTCATTACCTACTGACATAATGCAAGTATTACATTTAGTCAACCGAATTATGTGTAGTTCTCTAGGATTCTCCCTCACTCCCTGTAGTCATTGTTCCACTCATAATAAAATTATCCTATCAATTTGCCACAAGAGGAAGACTGGAGTTCACTAAATTACAGCCATGTGTGTTTGTGCGCTAGACAAAGTGATACCAATTAAAAAAAAAACCAAACCAACAACAAACCCAACTAGATTCTATTTTTAAATTGTTCATGGAGAACAGCAAGATTGGCTCACAGAGGAGGCCACCCCTGAATTCCAAGCACTGGAAATTTCATTTTCTTTAATTAGTAAAACAGCATCTATCTAGAAAAAGAAAAGAATAAAACAATGAGTGAGATACTAAATAATATGTCAAAAATGACACCTGGCCTCCCCTATGACTGATTAGTTTGAGAGATTTGCTATGTGAGGTGGAAGCATCATTTTGCACTTTTTTCCCCCCGCTCCCCGTATAATTTTTTTTTTTTTAGACGGCCTGAAAATGGTGGGTTTATATGCAGACAGCAAAAGTCCCCAGTTCTGACAGCTGAAGCAAAGCCATGTCAGTGGTTTAGCAGTACTGCCACACAGAAGACCTGAATTTGGGAGTGGCCCGGGGGCACTATCTTTATGAGCCTTTGATGCTCTGATGTGTCACAGAGGTGATATGCTTTGACGCCAGGCAGCAGCGGTTGCTGACGGCTCCTGACTGTAAGCACCTCCTGATGGCTGAATTATGACGCAGCACTCGCATGGCGTGGTAGGAGATTGCTTAGCCCTGTCCTGGCTGGGGAATGAATGAAGTTAATAGCTGTTTCATGTACTATGTGCCGGAACACAAAAAGCTCCCCAAATTAATCTGGCTGTGTATCAGAAGAACTATTTACAGAGCTTCTGCAGCAACAGCTAGGCTTCGCACTATGTGTAATGCAGAATGACTTCCCGGGGCCATCTCCAAACTCTTTCTGCTTACAACCTGTGATTATTCCTCTGAGTTCCAGTGAATTACTACTTTTCTATTTTTAACAGTTACTAGCTGTTGTGACTTTCGTGCCAATAAGCATTCAATGGAGGACCAGAAATTGCTAGCATATAGTTCAATCTAGAGACATGACATCCACGCTATCTCCTGCAACTTCTGAGACATCGAAGTACCTCAGGTGTGCTGACTTTTGAGCAAGTCTTCCAATTCTTATTTCCCTGGATCCTCCTTTTTTCTTCCACTTTGCTACTGTCTTCACACTCTTGGTTGGTTTTATGCTAGAACTCTGTACTGTTTATATGTCTCTTCTCATCAGATGAAGGTAGCTCCAATGTGAAGGTAGCTATGGATCTTTGTAAGTCCCCCTTATCCTAGTACCGGCAGGGTGTTCTGGATGATATTTTGTAGTTATGTTTAGTCATTTTAGTACTGTCATGATCCTTTTCAGACACTATATATGAGCTCTGAGTGATTGTTTCTTTGCTATTGCTTTACATGTCGATTTTATTGCTGGGCTCGCACCTATGGATTATGGCTGTAGGTCCATGCCTTCTTTGCTATCCAGTGTTTCCTACCTAGCTGATGTTTCTCTTAACTGATCTGTTGCCTGTCTATTGTCCTTCTTCTGGATTGCAGCAGGCTGATCCCCAAGGAAATGATCTTGATTTATCTCTCTATGCTGGGCTCATATTTAGCTCCAGGGACAGTTTACTGCAGTGGTCCAATACTGCAAAGTGGGGATTAGTTCTTACGTTTCCTGCCTTTGCCATTTGTCTTCTGTCTGTCTCTGAAAATTGTTGACATGGAGGAGATCATGCCTGTCTATTTTTTGTTTGCTTATGAGAAGAAGCTCCCAGTTTGACGTTGCATTATTAAAATTCTGCTGCTCTACATTAAGCTCCACATAGTATCCCATGTAACACCTTGCAAAATGTGACCTATGCTTTTGATTAATTTTCTTGGTTCTAGTCCACATTTATTCAATCTAGCATTAAGCAGCTAAGTGGGTACTTAAATTAGGAGCATAGTTGCCCTTTTCTAATCAACACGGATGGAGAAGAGCACTTTCAGAGGGCAGTTTGGATCACAGGTTAACTTGCTCTGTGGAAGTACCTACTTTTCTTTGCTGCTGGTGGGAGTGACTCTCCAATGCTTTACGTTATGCAGGATGAACTTGGGCCCAAGTCTGCTTACCCAAAATCAGAGTAATGATTCCCTGTCTCTGTTTAGTTTCTATCCTCAAAAGTTCAGTCCAAACCAAGTTTTGGGTTAGGAGTCCATGCGACTGTAGCGTCCTTTGTAAATAACTATTAAGCACCCCACACTGCTCCATGCATATTCTTCACTTGCCTTTCATGCTTGATGCCTGGTTAGGCAGTACATTCCTCAACTTCTCTCTTGTATTTATCCCCCAAGAAGTGGTCTATGCAAACTTATTTTACTATGTAATGAGATCAGACCAGCACTGTGCTGCCAGTCACTTACTGAGGTTTAGCTGATGAGTGCTTTTTTATTGAGGAATAGTAAATCATTTGCTTACGATTGTCTACCCATATCCTGACTAGAAATAGGATCAAGATCAGAAAAACTCATTCTTAGCACAGCTAGGTGATGTCTTGGTCCTGTTGGAATCTGAAGAATCAAACTAATATAAAATTGAGAAATCCTTCTACCTTTCACTTCATCTACCACTTCCTGACTGCATTTGTATTGCAGACACTGGAGGTGACTATGCCAGCAAAGCAGGTTTAGTCTTAAGTGCAATCTTGTCCATCTTAGGAGATTCACACAACAGGTTATGGACACACAACTTAACATGAAGTAAAGTATAATGTGCACTTGTATCTTGACAGCCACTCTGTGGTAATTGCTTACATGCATGTTCTCTCTTCATGGTAAATGCAACATTTCTGGGACAATTTACCTTTTGAAGATGGGATAAATCTGATTTCCTCTTCTGGAGAGCATGCACAGCTCATTACTAAGGAACAGCTGATATCATGTATATTCACACTTTAAGTTATTCTACCCAAGATTGTTCCTGTGCCCTACCTTCTGGTCCATCACAGAGCTAATGAACCCACCCTCTCCTTTAAGGAGGGCATAGCAACTTCAACTTTTGAGACTGGCTATCACAGCAAGTCAATAACTGTGAGGGTTTGTGAGGGAATGTGATGTGAAACAAGTCCTATATGTACTCTTATAGTTAGTGTTTCCAATTTGCTCCATGAAAACCATGTTAACTGTGGTTGGAAGTGTGAAAAATTTTGCGAAGGTATTACTCAAGCAATTGCTGAATTAAGGAGAATTTAATATGTTAGCTCATTGTCACAGTGCTACATAGCTAGGTGTGAGACAGTATTTCTGTTTTAAGTGCATACTCCTTTGAGTTTTTTGGTTGATTGCTTGTTCCTAATCTCTTAGGCCATAATACAGAACTTGCAAAGCCAAAAAACAAGCTGGTCTATGGAGAATTCAGGTTTTATTTTCTTATTGGGCTAGATTTGGGTTGGATATGGTCCTTGTCCAAATGTTTTACCTGTCCCTTTTTCAGTGAAATATTTTTTCACACACCTTACACTTCAGCACAGTCTACAATAATACTATTTTTGGTGAGCTGCATGAAAAGGCAGTCAGCCTTTTGTGAATTGTTCAAGCATGGAGGTGAGGAGACAAGCATTTTTCTCTTTAGAATTTGTAATTTTTGTTTTTTGTTCTCAGCTCCTGTCAAATTTATCTTTACTAAAACTACAAAATCTGTATGCCATGCAGAAGCATTTGTATAAAAACTAGTGTTGACGACAATGCTTGGACTAGAGCGAAGGTAGAGGAGAGTTGCATCCATAATCTTCACAACTGGACATGGAGTCAGGTGCACCCTTCAAGTGAAGTGGTACATATCCTGCTATAAGAATCTCCTCACAGCACCAGGAATAGGGAAGATTCACCAGGACTAGTAACACCTGTTAGCACCATGCGTGGTTGCCCATGCCACTATGTGGCAGGGAAGTTCAGCGATGGTACAACTCCCGCATCACCATGGTGGCTACCTCCATCCCAGAGGAGCTCCTGCCAGGCCTTGCTGAGATCAGAGGAAGCCTGTTTGAGTAGAGAACCACATGAATTGGCTCCATGTTTATTTTCACTAACTATAAGAAGGTGAGTCAGTTGAGAATGCGGAGCCGATGCCAGCAGAGCTTCTTCATTGCATGACTTTTCTTATATCCACAAATCAGGTTATTCACCTTCATGATCAATGACAGAGAATAAGATTCAGAGAAAAGGATAGTCTGGCTGTACAAATCCTTAAGACCAAAAGGTCTTAATGGATTCCATATGAGAGGAAAAGATGCTCTCCCCTACAGAATTCATATTTATGGAAGCGTACAGTTCCTGTTCCTTGCAACACACAAACATTTGTATGTTTTTTGTTCTGACTTCTACAAGTTGTTTATTTTTAAGAGATCAAACTTGTATCAAATAAGGCAATAGCAAATAAATAAGGTGTATCCTAGGATAAATAGGATTTATCCTATTGAAATCCTAGAATTTCAAATGTTAAGATCAAGTAATCCGTAATAGCAGCCGGCAAAAGCAGCAGTGTAGCCAAGTGAATGGTATGCTGGGACCCAGCAGACATGGGGCATTTTCTTCCTTGTGTCTCTGAGCTGCTTAGGCAGGTCACTTTACTTCTTTCTGCCTCAGTTATTCCATCTAAAAATGGCAATAATGATACTGTCATACTTCGTGATGCTAGGTAGTACTACAATAACCTCTTCTTTACATGGAGGAACTAAGAGATATCAGAAATACAAATATATTTTCTGCAACGGGCTGTTGCTTTCAAGGCTCAGAGAAGACTGTTAGCAAAGTTGCTATTTTTGGTTGCAAAAATTGGGGTTTCAAGTTTATTACTAGAATGAATTATCTTCTAAAGAAAAATATTATTTCATTTAAAGCCTGCTTACTGAAGAATGTATACTGCATTCACCACATCAAACTTCATACTTTTTATTCATTTTTTTATATAATTCTTTTATTCATTATTTGTTCTTATTACAGCAATACTGGACGACATATTCATTTTAAGCAGCACTTATTTTCAGTGACCAATAACTCTTTGAAATAATTAGATCCTGAGCTTAAATTTTCATGCTTAATTTCATCACAAGAGTGAATATTTTGGATGTTTAGTTTTGAAAATCTGAAACCAAGCTGGGTTATTTTTCAGGCGAAGAAATTCAAGAAATGGCAGGTATTACTTGGTTTGGTTTTTAGTAATTCTGAAATACACTTGTCAATCTGGTTTCCTTTCATCAATTTGTTGCATATTGTATTTCATCTTGTGCAAGAAAAAGAAGGGAAAAAACAAGAAATATTTTTTTTAAAGCATATAGTGACATAGGAGCTCAAATTCAATGGAAAATCAACTAGGCAAATTTGCATAAGTCACTTAGGCTCAAAGTTTTCCAGATATACATAGCTAGGTCTCATTGAAATAATTGCATTTTAGTTGAAATTAGTTACTTGCAATGGTGTCAGGTGCTTTTAAAGTTTTGATTTTCTTGAAAATTTTGCTCAGAACTTAGTGGCTAGCTTAACATCAAAAAACAGCTGATTACAAATGTGGTCCCATTGTAAAGCCCTCGTTAAAGCTAGTGGAAGGTGGTAGGAGTAGCGTCGGTCACTGGTGGTTGCCACCAAGACTCTCTGTCAGTCAGGGAGAATGGCAAAAACAGTGCATTGATATTTTTAAAATTCCTGGAGAAAGGCTGGAATGCCCTCATGAAATGGGCACTTGTGCTGCTCCCTTTGACTTTGGTAACCTAGTTTATTTATTTAGTGACTGGAGAATCAAAGCGAGAAGTACTACAACTTCATTCAGTTGTATTGATGTCCCCCATCATGTGTGGGGAGATCCTTCCCTGCCAACCATGTAAAGCTAACCTTTATCCTCTTTTAAATCCCTCCTTAAAGCTTGCCTCTACCTGTGCCTACAAATCACTCCCATCTGTCTTTGGTTAGGCAAGTGACTCTTGCTTTTCTGCTAAACTGTTTGTTTTATTGTTACTTAATCCTCCCAAACCACCCCCACCCCCTCACATCTCCCTATGAACTCTGTCTGATATGCAGATTGGGAAAGTTTTGGGGTGGGAGCTCTATTATTTTATCGGTATGTTTAGCCTAGCACAAGGGGACTGATCCTTAACTGACACCCTGTGCATCATCATAACACAAAATAATAACAGAGGATTTTATAGGCTAGCAGGTATTTACAGAGCAAATGATAAATAATGAAGGGGGGTTGAGTTTTGTGTAAGCAAAGAAATATGGTTAAATCTTCTGCAGGAACTTGAGCCTATTCAGTGCACAAATCATTCCTAGCCTTTCTGCTACATTAATACACAATCAACTCCTATGAAAACCTAACTCCGTTGCTTGCAGGGATCCACAGTCCTTACCTGTAACAACAGCCAAGCTCAACTCAAGTTATGTTTAAAATTTTTGCTAATCAGTATGGATTTGAATGCTTTCTAAGAAGTACTCTGTTCATTTTAAGTGCCACAACTGGAGCTCCGTCATTAGAAAAGAAACATTTGGGGGTCTGGGAAACAAAACAGGAATGCCAGTAAGGTAATTATCATAACAGTCGACTCTGGGAGCGCAGGAAGTGGTGCTCTGTGGCGCGAACGCTGCTCCTCACAGCCCCAGTCTGAAATGAGACTTTTCCACTAGATAACTCAAAATAAGTTTTAATATTATTTTTAATCATGAAAATGTTTCAAACACTCTTCCGTCAATTCATTATAGCAGGAGTGGTTATTTCATTTTTTAATAGGAGCACTTACAAACAATCTGAGTGTAATAACCAGCAGCATAAAATTATCAGTGATTTAGCCGATGCTGAACTTCTCACTTGTCAAACAGCGCAGATTGTTTTTTCTCCTTTTTCTTAGCTCTTAGGTAAATTTCACTGCTTGGTAGCATCTCACACCAGACAAAGAGCAGGGAAGGGAAGAAAAAGCATGAAGCATAAGCGTTGCAAGGCCAACACAATTTCTTGTTTGTGAATGAAAACCAGGGTTGTAAGCTAAGTGGGAAATGCTGGCTGGGAGCTGTCTCAAATCCCTGCAAGTAGAAACACCAGGGATCAGAAAGCCGGTTCCAAAGGCAAGTGAAAGGCTGTTGATGAATTACTTTGTGCGTGTTTTAATTACCCTATCATCCTGAGATTTTTGTGTATTGATCTGAACAGTAGTAATAAAGCGCTTTCCTCCCCTCACTCCCTTCTAAGCATTAGAGCTTTGTCTATTAGGTATGCTTCTAAGGAGAGAAATTACTCATCTTCCAGACTAGCATGGAGAAAGGGGGGAAAAAAAATACAAATGGGCGGGCATGATCTCTTCTGCTATTCAATATGTTTAAATCTAAATTGTTCATATAATTATTCCAGCACGTATTTTCTTCTAGGCTGTAGCCAGGCAGAAAAATTTAAAACATGAGAAATTGGACAATGCTAATGTGAAGTAAAATGTAGTTAAATGTTACATTCCTTTCAATGTCATTTACCAATAGTTATGTATCGTACTAAAATTAAAGGAAAATATTAGCCTGAGAGTCAATGTATTAGTGGGATTTGCAATAACTAATATTTGAATAACCCTGAAAAAAACCTTGAAATGAACATTACTGACATTCGATCAAATATGGCTCTGGGCAAAGGTGACTGGGAAGGATACCTCAGAATAATTTTGAGAAGGTATTTTTTGTGAGCTCTTCAGGGATCCTCTGTAATTTAAAAGCTAACTATTCACTTTAAATATTAACCAGTATAAATCATGACAATAAAAGATACGGATAACGACCTTTATTAGGTAATGGCAAAAGACGAAGAAGAAAAAAAAAAGTAGTTTCACAACAGCACTGAAAGGAAAGCATTTTGAACCTCATGTTACATGCAGATAAACTTGGACACTCATTTGAGCCTCAGTTCCTTGAGGAACTTACTTACACTGACAATTTGGCTCAGCTTAAAACTGCAAATTCTCTCATCAAATCACAAAGCAAGACACTAACAAACTTGAAAATGAAGCCTCTCTGTCCAACTTTTCACCCAGCCACCGGGACAAGCTGCCTAACATCTCCCCATTTCCCTCTCCTTGCAAACGGGGCTGCCAAACTACTGCTGAGACTTGTGAGACACGCAGGCAAGCAGAGACCAGTGGGGCCCCCATGAAGCTCTTGCATGAAGGATGGGGCACATGTATGAGCGATGGGATTCCAAATCCCATCTTTACCCAATAATAATTAATAATTAATTAATACTTAACACCCATCTAGTGCTTTACAAGCATTAACTAATTAAGCTAATTCACCCAAGGTCAGTCCTTTGTACTCTCACAATACCCGAGATCTTTTTGATCATACACCCTAACGAGTAAAAACAGTATATCAGTAATGTTAGTTTTAGCCTAGCATTATTTGGCAATTTTGATCATTAGGGATGGAATTAATCAAATATCTACTGTGTCCCATTTTTGCATTTTATCTTCCATTCTGCATTTACTATTTTTATCTTTATTAATAGCTACTGCTCAGTGGCCTTAAAGAATTTCGCCATTCAACAGAAACTTTTCTTTCCAGAGACTTATGCTAATTAGTACCTTGTTTGTGGCTTCTGTGTGATTTATGAGCTACTCTGAGCCCTGAATAACAAAATATCAGGCTATCTCCATAACTGTCTATTAATTTGTTTATCTTTCTATCTGTCTACCTATCCGTTGAAATTTAAAACAGTGCAATAACTTTAAGAACAGTGACACTAATGCAGCATTAGATTAAAAGAATGTTACTTTATACAGGCGTAAATGTAATTTAGAGGCACTTAGAGGAAGCTATATACTTAACATGATTCTTGGCCAGTGAAGACAGGTTGATCCCACTCATTTTGGGATTGCTAATTTGCAGTTAATTAGGAAGATTGATTCTGTTCTCTGATGCATAGGCCCAACCCTAAATGCATTTTTCTGGTTTCCGTGGCACCATGCTAGTTATCATTGTCATGGTGCAAGTATAACTGAATGACACGGTCCTTCATAAAACATAATACTTGGGGAGTTTGGGAAAGTAAATCTAGTAACCGTTAGCAAACATTTTTCTGGTTTACTCTGTAGACTAAAATCTAGTGCCATCTGCATTTAAAACAACTTTCCCATTACATTCCTTTGAGAAGGTTTATTGCAATTAGCAAATAAAACCAGAGAGTTGATTTAATCCTCAACTAAAATAATACAATTTCAGAGTTTGAAGGAAATAAAATATTGACATTTTGCTTGAAGGAACTTGTATCCTTAAATAAATGCAGTGGGCACGGCATACTTAAGCTTGTACCTTTTATAGAAGCTAACATTTATTTTCAATGTGTTATCTCTTGAGGAGATTCTTCCCCTGTACTCTCAAAATACAAGCTGGTATGAACGGATTTGAGGGAGGAGTGAAGATGTTGGAATAATCTGCAGCGAGTGTGGGCTAGCAGTAAATTGCTGCTCCCTTAGAGCTGGGGGAAAGCAGGGGGAGAGCTGTGCTTCAGGAGGGAATCTCGGGGCACAGTGGGACAGCCCTGGCCTGGTGCAGGTTACACCAGGCATGTATAAAGACAGAATCTATTTTCCTTATCCTGTGTGATTTATTGAATGAATGGGTCTTCAAAAAGAATATTTTGGATGTGTCTATATCCTCATGCTTGAAAAAAATTCATGAGAAGTACATCTAGTAAGTTGAGCTTTTTTTACACCTTACCTGATTTCATACTGGTCATTTTTCCTAGGTTTGGGTTTCAATACAGCTGTAGGTATCAGACCTCAGGGGCTGTGAACCCTTGCAAAGATAAACCAGGACAAGTCTTGCTGTGCCTCTGTCACACCAGCCCATGTCTGGCTGCAATGGTCTTCCCAGCTAGTCCTCTTTCTCTGCATCAGTACTTTCCCTTGCTGCTGCAGGTTGCTGTTACAAGCACACATCATCCCATCTCTATCCTACCAAAGTTATAGTTACACTGGGGTATTCTTCTATGGTCAGACAATTTTTCTGGTCAGACTGTTTTAATAAAAGCATACTTCCTTGCAATTTTGCACCAGAAAATCTGCCCCAGGTTATCTGCCACGGGAGTACTACACTAATGATTCATAAATAAATAAATTCCTTCATTTATCACTTTACAAACAACTAGGAAGCTTTTCAAAACAAGTCTACGGAAAATTCCTAGGTACTGTTCTAAAACAGCAAAATGAGGTGAGTTGAGTCAGTCTGGAAAAGCACAGATATACTAAACCTGAGAACCTATAGAGGGCCAGAGGCATTTTGTTATCCATTTGGGGAAAGAAAGAGATAAG
>NC_059475.1:37211691-37239191 GCF_018139145.2 Gymnogyps californianus
TTATATGTTATTTAAGAACTGTAATTCTATGTACCACTTAGGCTTTTCTTTTCAAAAAGATCTATCAGATTGGTAAAAACAAACAAAAAAAATACCCATTAACCCTGCTTATATTTTAGAAGAAGTCAGGGCAACTGTAATTTTGTAAACTGTAGGGAAAGTCAGATGATTTGAAAATTGGTGTGAAAATACCATACTTTTACCAGACTCTTGTGGCTGTTACAATACTAGTTATAGCATTAATTGCTTCAGTTACTTACATTTCTGAGCCAGAATAGGAAAGGTCAGCCCAAACCTAAGGCCCCAGCTCCAAAACAACATAAATCTACTGAATTTTTAAAATCCAGATACAATCCAAACTTACTGGCCAAATTAATCCCTGGCATAAACACAGCAAAGTAAGTCAATCTGCACAATTTAAAGATTTTTAGCTGCTCGTTGCTACTGGTCTTACCATAAGGTGCTGTGAGGTAGCAATGCTTATGCTTATTACACTGAACATTATTTCCCTGGAGAGTTCACAGTAAGGTGGCAAACACACTTTCACTTCTTCTCTGAAATGAAGTTCAAGCCTACTGCAGCATATGAACTTTCAAAAGTTTCAAAACCTGCTCACACTGGACTGCATGAATTCAAGGTGTGTTGCTGGTTGGAGAAATGTCGTATAATAAGGATATCTGTTAACTTGGTTTCCTAAACTGTTAGTTAGCTGATAGTTTTGTCTGGGATGGGGTGTGGGGAACACAATGTCAATATATCCTTAAGAAGTTGTCCCCTTTCTGTTTGGCAACAAGTGCACCAAAACAGCCTTCTTTGTAGCCCCAACTCCTTACTGCCACTCAGGTGCTCAGACTGAGGTACCCTGGGAGTGTCGTGCTATGATAGGTGCTTTCCAGGACACTGAGACATGTAACCAAATAGCAAAAATTAACATCAAAATAGTAATCAGCATCACTAAACCAAAAAGTGATTTATGTCAAGTGAAAATCTGGCCCAATGGAAAAGTAAAGGCAGAATTAGCTTTTCCTACCACTTAGCACCAAAAATAAGTGAAGAGGAAGAATAGAAGTGCTTGAAGAACATAAGATCCCTAAAGGGCACATGCTCTGGTAAAATCTTTCTGCTCAGAAAGATGTGAATAAAGCTGATTTGTGAATGTTCTGCAGCTTGTGTGATCATCTCCCTACTCAATGCATACAAAAGCCCACAAAATCTATAAACAAGGAGTATACCAAGAGTATTTTGTACTCCCTTTGTATTAAGTGGTTTATATATCCAAGATGTGGGTCACTGAAGAATCAAGAATGCTGGCTTGGCAAAAATCTTCCCGAGTCAGAATTTTCAAAGAGGCAGTCATGTCTAGTGACTAGTATATAAAAGTGAATAATCCAGAATGATAGACCTTTCTACCGCTCTCTGAAAACTCAACTGTCTTCCTTTTTTGTTATTTGGAGGATAAAATTGGAATGGGGAGCTCATTAGTTCGATGTTATCAATGATAAAAGAGCGATTTCCAGGTGAAACTGAGCACTGGGAGAAATTCAAAGATTTAGATTGTATTTTTATGTGCTTTTACTCTTATCCACTTAAAACAAATAAAATCATAAGAGAATGATGTTAACCTTCTGCTGAGTATGGGTTAATTTAAAGATGGCAGACAAAAGAAAATTCTGTGTTTCATCTTAAAAACTACCAATGGAAGCAGAAGGAGATAAAAAATTTGGATCATCATAGAAGGGCATTTATGAAGAATCAAGAAAATTATAGTCTAGAATATGCCAGAATATAGGAAGAATATGCCATTTTACATGGAGAAAAAAAACATTTTAAAAGCAACACTACATTTCAAAAATGTATATATTTGATGTTGATGGGCACAGTGTCCTGTAAGCCAGCCCGTAAGTGCTTTGGAAGACATTGAGAATATTTCTGGTTTATATATTCAAAAAGAAATCAGGATATTTCTATTAACTTTACAACCATGTGGAACTTCCTTAACACTGTACTCTTTTGTGAAGGTCTTGAATGTGGTGAGGTCTGTCCAGTTATGTTTTCCATTATGTCTTTCTTTCTTCCAACTTTAACTTTTCAGTGCCTACTAAAGCCCAGTAGTTTAGTCAATGGGAGCTATAAAAGGAGGAGAGAAACGAAGGCACAGTAGTTCAGAGTTCATTTCTACACAAGAGAACAATATTGCTTTCTAGCGGGAAAGATGAGTCCTGCTGATCCCTTGAAGGTCTCATTACTCAGATCTGGGGGGTAAACTCAGGAAAAAGCCAGTCATTCTGTTCCAGATAAGGTCTTTTCTCAGTTGCTTCTTGTACGTTTAGCTTTATTTCTGATCCCTCATTTCTCAGACTTTACTCTCTTTCTGAATGAAAAGTAGATGCCATCTTCCTCACAGATGCCTTGGGTGTTTTTCCTGAGGTGAATCATTAGCTGAACATTTTTTTATAAAATTCATGATGAATGTCTATGGCCTTAATTATAACAAGCTAAAATAATTTTATTTAGAACCAAAAATTTTCACTCTTGCTGAGTATCCCATTGCTAAGTTTAATCAAAGGCCACTGATACAAAGGACAAAATAGTTTGATCAGTAAAAAAAATGAGATGGCTGTTGGCTGACTTGTTCAGGAACAAACACTCTCAGAACCCATTCTTCAGATGAGGCCTAACTCCATTAGGCTGTCATAGCACCTGCCTAACTCTCAGTCATGTTAATGAAGTTATCCATGTGCTTATAGACAGGCACACGCTTAAGTAAACTGCTAAATCAGGGAGAGCAAGTCTCAACAGTCTTTGGCACATCAAGGTTCTGGAGGGTCGTGTTTGCATAAAAGCAGTTCTGAGGAGGAGCTTTATTCCTCGGCCACACGACTTAATGTTTATTTTTACATGTCAAAACTCCCACTTAAATGTAAAATTTTGTTTCTCTCCAAAAAACAGAGACAAACCCAGCAGCAGTGCTGTGGTTTGAGCATCGGTTTGGCTATAACATTTCCTTCAATTTTGAAATATGACATGATGGTAATGCAAAATTAAAGATAAGTCCAGAATCCCTCTATGAACCTGGTTTGAGGTTTATTTTTTCTGCTGAAACCCAGTATTATATTAGTTTTATGTGATTATGTTCACTGCAAATATTTCCTACATCTTTACTCAGAAATTTCTGGTTTTCCTTTTTCTGAGAACTAGTCCAGGACACCTAATTTGTAGACTTATTAGTCATAATACAGCAGCTCCTAGAAGATCCAGCTGAGATGCGAAGCTTACTGTAGACAGCATCCATGTAATAGTGGGTGGATTTCAAATGGCCCTCGCATGCTTTTAGAAATACCACAAAGCACATGTCTGTTTTAGGTACATGGATAGCTTTGGAAGTCTGTCCCCTAAATTATTCAGTCACCTGACAAGGTTATAACAGTCTGCACAGCCTTTCTGACAATAAGTATTAGCAGTGAAATCAGCAAGTGGATTCACCATGTGAACAGTGCACAGTTACCAGACTGTAACACCGAGATGGAGCTGTGTGCTTCCACAGAGGTGTTAAAACATTAAGTAATTAAACACTGAAGTAATAAAGGTAAGCTGGTGAAAAACTGCAAAAGTTATTTTTTGGAATCTCATACTAATATATTTTTGTGTTATATGACAATATATTACAAAGCAAGATAAAAGTACATAAAAATAACATTAAAATATGTTAGGTGGAAAAGCATAAAAATAACATAAAAACAGGAAAAAAATCTTTTTCTCCTAAACATAAATGCACTTTGCTGCTTCATTCTCTGACTTTCACGGAAAGTCACATTGGGGCACTATGTAGGTAATGTAAGTGAGGCAGTGGTCGGGGGCTGGCAGATTTTCAAAGTGGTTTCATTCCTTTAGTCTCTCCTTCAGATTGTCCATGTTCCTGTTTCAAAACCCGTTGAAGTGAGTTGGAGTTTTTCCACAGACTTCAATCTTGAATTTTGAATCAGTCCTCAAATAGCACTTGCAATAAATTACTCAAACAGCATTTGCAGGACGATACATAGAGATATGGCAGAGATTCCTGAAAACTGGGAAGGAAATGACCCTTGTTGCCAAGTTGAAGGACTGAGCAATTTCTGTTCATCTCTTCCTTTCTTCTTGTGTGAAGAGAATAGCAGATGCTTGCAGATACCTGCAGTAACACCTGTAACACCACAGAGGTGTTACAGTCCTCAGTACTCTTCACCAGCATGTGAAATCAGAGAGACACATCTGTAAGCCCTACTACAAAACACATACCTCATATAGGTATTTTATTTTGACCTCAAGGCACAGATTTTGTGACTGTATGCTCCAGTAAATTTGGGGCATGTGAATTGTCTCCAGTGTATTTGGTGACTTTACATCAACTACGTACGGTACAGTGGTAGTGCAGGGTATACCACCATGGAAACGATACTTATTCCCACAGACTCTCCTCCAGCAATGCCTCTACCCATATTTTCTGATGCTTGGTCCCTAATAGTCTACTCTGATCCTGACTTTGCACAGCAACTTACTTCCAAGAAACAGTCATTCAAGGGGATGCAAGCAACTTGAAACTTGAATTGTACCAGTGAAAACACAGTACTCTTTGCTTGCATTGGCATGCTCAGAAAAGGTCACCAAGATTCTTGTCTCCATCCACTGTAAAACAAGCAAATAGCATCAGTGTCAAATAAATCAGAAGGTGCTCTGGCATACATGCTTCACTTCTGCAATGAATCTCCAGGTTAACGAAAATGGCATGGCAATGAAGTAATGATTGTTTTAAACAACTTGTTTACCTATAATCTTCAAATATATAAAATAGTTTTCTTTAAAGGAAAAAGAAAATGGATGCATTGTTTATGACTTACAGCTTTCCTCCAGGGCCCAGTAATGACTAGGCCTGCAATTTACATCCTGTAAAATATGATATAAAATTATGGGAGATACTGGTCTGATGACACTCTTGCTGGTCCTAAAGTAAATGAAGAGAAACTTTGTAGATGTTGAGAGACTTTACATAGTGCAAAACCAGGGAAAATCAGACTTACTATTCCTGTGATAGGCCTAGAACTAGGTCCCTGAAAACAGCTGGATCCTGACACTTCAGCTCACTTCCACCTCTTGTTCTTTTGTTGGCCTCTGGCAGGTCGCTTCTTTCACTGGAAGCCAAAGTGGATTGACTTTGTTATTCCCCCTCATGGTGTTCACTTCATCAGACAGCTGATGGGATCTGTTTTCATATGAGCCACTTGTTACGAAGAATTTCAAGTTTATTTGCTTAATAGGAAATGTATTTAAAAGAAATCCATGAAGATAGGCCTGGATTAAAACTAGAGCTAAGGTGAACCAAAATGCACAGAAGCTTACGTATTTCCTCATCATAAGCAAATAGTTGTTTTGCCTGCTGCCAGTTTCTGAATTCTACATCAACATTCTTCTCTTTTTTAAACCAGGGGCTCTAACAACTCCTATTCAAACATGATAGTGAAGATACCACATTTTATTGTGCTCTGGTTCAAGTTGTGCTTCCTCAACACAAAATGTGGGTTTGCCCACAAATGTATTTAAAAAACAACCAAGCACTTCAGGTGTCCCACTTTTCTGTGCACACTGTAGAAGTACATTAAGTTCCTCCTTTATCTGTATGTTGTGCCCTCCCACTTTCAGTGGCTGATTTTTTCTCTTCTTTCTGATTGCCGGGTTGGATTTCTTCCTGCTGTTGGCAAAGGTAAGAGATTCTTTATTGGGATTTTTTTTAAATCCTTCTCTTTTCTCTCCCTTTTCTGAGGGAGGCATTAACCTAGAGAGTCATGAGGACATAGTAATTTGTCTGTCTACCACTTTGGTACAGTGTTTATGTTATGGATAAGGAAGTATTTCATATACCAAAACATGTGCAATTTCAGCCCTGAGTTCTAGTCCAGTTCATATCAGTACTTGCCAAAAGTCAATTAGCAGCATTTGTTTTGTGGCTTGTGAGAGGTGAATTGATGGGTCTTGGAATACACATCATACAGTCAGAATTAATTGGCATCCTCTTTGGTAATCCCTTAAGAGAGACCACTAACTGAATGGGTCCTGAAATTGAAAACATCTATTTTTTATTTAGAAATTAAATATATGAAATCAAAAGCACAGAATGAGGACAACATTATTTTTGTAGATTTTCCAAAAGCAGTAAATCTACGCTTACATGAGAAGAAGATAAAGATGATAAGAAGAAAAATGCTAGACAACACTAATCAATTAAACACTCAAAAATAAATAAAAAAGAGAAGAAGAAAAAAATTCATCCCATTCAAATGGTGAGGTAAAGTGCTCTTTTATGTTCCATTGCACATCCTGCAGGAACAATAACATTCTTTTGAGAATCAAAACTGAAATCCAGGCATTTTTAGCTCACAGGAAAATATGTGTTTTGATTGAGCATTTATATGAGATTAGAATTCTTAAATATCAGCCTAATTATCCCTCATAAAAAAAATAATCTTAGAAAGACTTCTGGAAAGTTACATGTGAATAACAGTTGCAGAACAAATTGTAAATCAGACTCTAGTAATTGTAGCTAGCGCAATCAGGCCCTCAGCCATCATCAGAATTTCAATCAGAGGAAGGTAAATCCTGTGCAGTGTAGAGGCATGGATATATTAGTATCTAGATATTTTTGTGCCCTTCATTGTCAAATTGTCTCAAAAACAATAGAAAATGTATCATGACAACCTAAGGAAAACAAGAGGTGAGATGGGGAAGAAATAATTATTAATATAATTAACCAATAGGAAACTGAGTGTCAGGTAGACTAAGGGCTTGATTATTAGTAAAACTTTAGGAATAGCACAGAATATGTCTCTAAGGCATAGCAAAAGCAGAGTTTCCTACTTTGCCCTTGCTCATTACAGCGATATGTATTCATTACTGACCACTATCTGCTATAGGTTGCTATCATTTCAGTGCTGGTTGTTTCCCTGGCTTGAAGGAGGTGTGGGTGGAAAAGGAGTCAGTTCTAAACTCCACTCACTCCTACTCTTTCTTTACTTACTTGCTTCTGAAAGAGCAAGTCTTATACCCTCTCACTTCTTTTCATAATCAGAGTCATCATCTACAATTAATTGGTTTATACATGTTAATAAAGAGAATATGTGACAGATTCAGAAACCAGACACAATTCACTAGAATCCAAACCCCTACTTCAATCCATAGTCTGTCCTTCCTTTGTATTGCCACCAAAGAAGAGTAAAATAAGCATCCATCATTCTCTTTCCAGGTTCACCACGGTGAGTCTGAGTTTCTGTCCCCTAGGATTTTGCATTGTATGTTTGCACTATCCAGTTTACAAGCTGTTATTTTAGTAGCTGGTGGGACCTCCATTGGTAGATTATCCCCTCCTCTTGCTGAAGGATGACAATGATGATGTATTAGGTCTTTCCTCTTTGTAACTACCATGGTACTACAATGAGCAAGTATTCACTTCACACTTCTCTTCCTGATAATCTGTTGGTATAGATCTGTGGTTTCCTTTTAATGTCTGGTTCATTAGATGGTATAAATGTGTGTAGCATTTTTAGCTGTGGTTGAGGAAAGCAGGGAATGTCGAGGTTAAGGTTTATTATGACTGTCATGTTCAGGAACGGAGAGCTATATACTATTTCTGCTCTGAGTCTCTGCACATAACTCCAATTGACACTGGAGTTATGCATTTGCCTGAAAGCTGTTTATCGCCCTGTGAGTACTCACTGTTTCTATGGGTGATCAGGACAGAATAGATCTGAGTACCAATTATTTTAAACCTCCTTGAAACTTTCCGTGAAGCTGGGTTAAAGAAATGATGGCATAGTATTTAGGAACGTAAAACCCAACAGATAATAGCTCTGTCTCTAAAACCATACACATACAGACATCACTTTAAGAATATTCAACAGTGTCATTTATTATGTAGAGGGCACTATACAGTTGCCTTCCCCTGACACTAGCAATACAAGTGCTTCATGAGGGAATAAACCCCTGAAAGCTTGGTTGCAATTTACTTCTTTACTTCCTGCACATAGTAACAATGATAGTTGAATTGAAAAGCATTTTAAAATTCATAAATATATAAGTAGCCATTATCTAGTGGAAAACATATGTCTGACTATAGGACCTGATCCAATACTCAGTTACTCCAATTTTTAAACTAATGTAACTCCATGGTAATCAATGAGGTTGCTGGTGAGCAACTGAAGTAGCATAAGGCAAATATGGTTTTTAGTACATGTAAGGGTCATTTTGCTTAAAAAGAAGGCCACCATCTTCATTGTGTGTTTATTTTGGGTACCTTAATCCAAATGCCCAGAAAAAGAGGCACTCAGAATAACCAGATACTTTTAAAACCTGTTTGTATTGTGACTGACAAAAAGCTGAGAATATTTAGCTACATACTCCTTTTACAGGGGAAAAAAAAACATGCCATATGTTTTTTCTTCCTTTTTGTGGGGTAGAAATTTGTTTTTAAAGCAACCAAATTTAGCTGCTCAGTAAGTTAATAAGACAGTGATTTCAGCTGGAATAGTTAAGACAAAACTTCATAGATTGGTTAATGGAAAGTGAACAGGATGATCTTTATATGTTCATAAATGCAAACAGTTTAAGACCAGAAGGAGACCGTTAGAGCCTTCAGTCTGAGCTATTTTCTCTTCAATTTCACCCAAATACTCTCTGCACTGAGTAGACTTGAGTTTGGCTGAAGTTGGTTTTTTTTTTAAAAAGGCATCCCATCTCAATTTTTCTGAAAAGTGTTGACTCCTAAAGTGTTAATCATTACACTGTGTATTAGTAAAGCAAGTGTGGAAAGCAGAATCAGTAATTCACAATTCTAAGTTGGTTTAAAAACAACAATCCTCCCCGCTGCCCCCCCAACTCCTGTGCAAACCTAGCACCATAGCCTAGGGGACGAACATAAGAGTAACACAAGGCTCTGGTGTTATTTGCACCCTTCTGATAGCTAAGCTTTTTGTGGAGGGTCCACTGTGGAATTTCAAAGACAATAAGCAAACTTGCACCAGACAAATAAAGTTGCATTCCTTTACATTTTTGATGTGAGATAAAACAGATACAGTGCCGTTCAATCCTTTATCAAGGTGACACAACCCCAAAAAGCTTTGATGCTGTCTATTGCAAACCTCATGAGGATTTGAGTAGGAAACAAAATCTGATTAGTTTGTTTGACTCGCCTTTCTAACTATGTGCATTCAGAAAGGGTTTCTGTATAATTCTCTTCCCCTCTCTTTATTGTGTGGTTTGCTTTGTTTGCTTGAGTTTAAAACTGCCATTACGTAAAAGTGTTGCAAGTATAAATAATTTAGAAGATAACTCTGTGGGGATACTAATATGTCCCTGCTTTTTCTAATAGCAAGTCATTATGGTTCTGAGAACTAGCATTCCATAGGAACGATTACACAACATCACTGTATCACGCATATTGTGGATGTTGACAATGAAATAATTTTGACGTCTATTTAATTAAGTGTATTTTGCTTCTTAAAAATGCCCCTTTTGTTTACGACTTGCACCACTGCTTTAAATTCTCCAAAAATACCCAAAGGTTTCTTGAGTGGACAGATGGATGGACAGACAGATACATCCATCTGGTTTTATCTATCTTAAGTGTTTGGATGTAATATCTTTCCCCAACAAGAAGCCACAACGATACAATTATCTAACAATGCACAATTACTTCTAAGGGAAATCTAATCAGTTAATAGATGTTAATAAAGACAAATGCACAAAGGTAATAAGTGGGTGAAACTTGAAGAGTCCTACTCTGTTCACTCGTTTAAAGGAAAGAAAAAGCTTCTAATGGGGCTTCTCTTACTTTTATCCCATCATTTTATAAACTGCTTTGCCAACCCTTCATAGCAAATAGTAATGTTAAGTAGGCCAACATCAAGCTCAGGTTGAATGCACTTGGTGGTAATGGTAGTGTAGCTGCCCTTTCAGGAGTCAGTAAGTCCAATAGTTGAGTCTTTTTTTCCTTTTTTTATATTTTTTGTTTAGCCTCCAGTAAATGAATGGGTGCTGTCAGTCTGAATGACTGTTGCTTAGAGAAATCAAGCTCTTTATCATGCTAACCTCATCCTGGGGTCTTTTGGAAAGTCATAGGGCAGGCAGGCACTGTTTAAAGCAGTCATAAGTAAAAGCCTATTCGGTGCTCCGCACACAACAAACAGTGAGGATTAAACAACTCATGAGATGTAGTGGACACCCTCTCGCACAGATGCACACTATTTCAGGACTTGGAATCTTTGGACTGTATTATGGAGAAAGATACTGATTATAGATAATCATAAACTGTTCAAAGCTACGTTTGGGTTTTTTTTTTAAATAAACATTGCAGAGCTTTATCAGAACCATATTCACATCTTCTGTTCCAAAGTGTAGCAATGTTGTGATGATTCTCAGGGCAAATTATTTAGATGTTAAAGGATCCATAGTCCATTCAAACAAAATGGAACTCAAGAACTGGGAGGAAAGTATATTTATCATTTTAAAATACTGTGAAAAGCTTCACACTAATGACTATAAGAGAGTTAAAATTACTGATGAGATGGAACAAGCCACAGCTGCAGCTACTGCAGAGATTGCTTGGGTAACAAACTATTACAATAAACAGAGCATTGTTTAAAAGAATTTCGTGCTTTAGATAGTATCATTTTATATACATGGGTTTATAACCTGGTGAACAAAATTGACAGCAAACCCAGAGCAACATTACTCTCTCAGACATTCTTAAATACAAGTCTTACTCCTCTATACTCCTCTAGGACTCCTCACACATTTATTCCCACGGCCCAAAATCCACATGCATTTCCTAGTGTTGCTCTTTCTCTCACACCTCCGGTGTCTGCCTCTCTTCCTATTTCCACTTCAACAATATGTCTCTTTTGCTTCTGCCTTCATCTCTTCTCACCTTGACTATTGTAGTCCCCTTCTCTCAGGACTCTAAGTCCCAGTTCTTCATCCCTTCCCTAATGTGTCAAATGCTGATGCTTCCTTCTCACACACGCATCAAAATCACCTCCTACTTTAGGCACTTCAGCAGCCTTTCACCATCCTTTTCTGGATCAATTTCAAAATTGTCTTTTTTAAAACAATGTCAAAACCTACTTCAACATAGATGTCTCTTTTTTTTTCATATTCTCCTCTCTACTCTGTCTAATGCTGCCCTCCCCTCAATTCTGCAATCTCAGTTGAAAAATCCTTCCTCTCTACCATAGCTCCCACCTAAAGAGCCTTTCTGTATCATTGGCTAGCCATATATTTTCTCCTTTGCCTGTACATACCTCTTAATTTCTCTCCATGGAAACTGGTTTGGGACTGAGTTCACGAGGAAGATTAATACTGTATGGCATGCTTAAGCAGTTCTTATAGAACTGTGCTATATTGGAAAACCAGAGCATGGTCTAGGTAGCACTTGGGATAAATCTGGCAGAAGGATGAAACGTTTTTTTTGGTCCAGATGCAAAGCATGCCCACAAAAATTTTCACTTACCAATTTTTTACCTGTATTTAGTACACCTGAAAATGAAGTGTAGGCACCCGTCTTAGCTGCACATCTTCGTGTCAAATTTGTCCTAGCAATGAGGTACTTGGAACTGTGAGATTTTTGTTTCAAATTAGGATGTGGAATTTGACATTATGATGTTTTCGTATTTGTTGTTTTGTAGACCCTAGTTTCTTGGACCAAAGAAAGACTAGTCCTCTAGATACATGATTTTTTTTGACTGTGAACACATGTATCAGGCATCAAAAATTAGGCAGCTAATTGGACCACTCATCTCAGCAGAATTGAATCGTGGTTAAGGGACATATATAAAATACAGCTGGATTTTTCAACTTAGGCTTCTGTCAAAACCCATTTAGAGTGCTAAATTTTTCTTTGGCTATTGACCACTATATTTGTTTGTATTTATTCCACTGGCTCACAGAGCTAATGCATTTCCTGAAATGTCTCTGAGAACTCAGGTGAGCACCACAGGCTATGCTGTCTTAGGCTAGAATTTACTAGGATTAAAGCAGATGTGGCATTACTAGGGTCTGCTAAGCCTCATGTGATTTATAAAGATATAAAGTATATCTTTTATGCTTACGATGATGCTAAAAATTTTGTGGATGATAATATAGTCACATTGGAAAGTCTGAATATAACAACTGGGGAAGAATCAAGAAAAGGAAATGGAAACTAACTCTCCTTTACTAGTTCATCTGAATGGGTGTCTGCATTCATTCCTTTTATTATTCTGTTTTACATGGATGCAAGTTTACATGTATAAAGGCATATTTGATTTCTAAAATAGTTAAATATTACAGGATTTTCACTATCAAATTAAAAATGTGTATTGTTCCTAGGACTGTACATATCATTGATAATTTTAATAATTCAAAGTGAAAAACAAGGAATAACTTTCCCTCTTCTAACTACTGATTTATCTTCCTATGTTTTCTTCAGTTTGGACACTGAATTAGAATGAAAATATTGTCTTTATTCTATTTATACTTAATTTCTTATCAAATTTATTTTTAAATTCTTATGCACACAAGCACAATACTGAACTACTTCGCTTGAAGATGCTGCCTGTGAATTTGGGGCATTTTTTTCTCTTTTCACAGGCTTTTTTTGTTTTACATAATGTTTCTATTGACCTTAAATTTTGTGTTTCTTTCAAAGGTTGGTTAAAGATGTTCTAAAACTTGGCTTGAACTTCTTATGAAAGTATTATTATAATATTGGCTTATAAACCAATTAAGCCACAATAAAAGATCTGTGGAGCTTATTTCACAAAATATTTCCTCATGAATATATATGTATCTGTTAGATAGGTATATGATTTCAGTTGTATATGAGTGTCAAGCACAAACCCTGTAATCTTTAGTTTAAGCTAATCTTTGTCTTTAGCCATCACTGAATTTTCCAGCATAGTCACCTAGCTGCTTCCCAGTCCCGAGATGCCTAAGAACTTTTGGTCCACATATACTGGTTTCTGTTGGTGAGCATCCACAAAACTGCTTAGGATGCGATATAATTGAGAAACTTGGAACTGTAACCCTAGCAGTACTGAAAAGTGAGATATTGCCCTGCCCATGGTTTTTTTATATAGAAAGGACCTCCAGGACAGAGGAGTAGGAACACAAATACATATATGGTGATAAATAGACAGTAACGTGTTCCAGAATGACACACAACTTTGAACACAAAATCAGCCTTGCCTCAGTGTATCTCCCCAGGGGCCAAATCCCACCAAAGTTCTTGTCATACATCAGCCATACCAAGCTTTACACAAAAGAGGCAAATGGGGTAGAGGGAGTGCGATGCTCCATGGCTCATTGGCTAGAAAATTCACTTGTTAAATAGGATATATGTTTGCAGGTCTTCTCTTGGTCTTGATTTAAATCAATGTCTTAACTGTTCCAAGTGAGTTGAGTTTCCCAATCAATGGGCTATTGAACATAATGCTCCGTCTTTACTCTTCTTCGCTATCATGTCTTTCTTGTTCTCCTGACTGCTAGTTCTGTTGTGTATGTAACGACTAGTCAGTAGAACAAAATTAAATAAGAACAAGGGCCTGACTGTACAGCCTCTTGGTTAGGGCTCCAACTTCAGATGTGTGACAGTTAAGTGCTGGTTAATTATGACTGTATAATTACTTACTTCAGGTGGAACATCTTCAGAATGAGAACTGAAAGAGCTTTGTTCACTGTACTGAATACCTGGGTGATTCAGATATTCTTTTAGGATGTGATGGACCTATGCTCAAGTCTTTGTTCCAAATCAAGCAGGATAGGGAGGCAAAACTTGATCTCCTTCTTTCCAGATAAATAGTCAAACAATTATGGTGTCAGCTATAAAGGAGAGAGATCTTTATCTGTGTTGTTATAAGAAAGAACAGACCTGTCCTAAGATGTCTGTCTCACTGAAAGGATCCATAGGAATCCTGACTGGACATAAGTGTCTTCCTCTAACTCAGAGATAGAGCATGGTTACAGCAGAAAGTAACTCACTGTTAGGATACGCATATACACAGCAACAAAAATGATGATGGGATGGGCTATTAAAAAGTAGAACTCTACATGCCTAAAGAATTCAGGCACTTTCAGTGTTAAGTGAGTACTTTTTTTTTTTTTTTACAAAAAAATGTAGTTAGGTATCTAAGTCCACCTTCTGGTGATTCCTGGAACATCTAACCAGAGACAGAAATTTCCTTGGGAGCAGATCACCTACAATTTAGGCACTAGTGTCAACATCCCTTTGCTAATATTGTGTTCTAACTCAGAATTTTACTGAACATTAGGATTAGCTTTACAGGGCCTATGATGATTTTGGTAATAGGACTTGGTCATTTTGAAAATTTTCCTTATATATCTGAGTGTTTTACTAGACCAGGCTGAAGTGATCAGCGTTGTTGGATGCGGCCCTGCCATTACCAGTTTTGTGGGCTCAAATGCAGGTTTATACACATATTCTTAGATGCCTTCACCCTTACGCAGTGCAGGAACAATTAGTGAAATTCTCCTGAAAATTAAGCCTCAACACCCCACCAGTCAGAATAGTCAGAGTTAATATTGAAATCCATCAGCAACCAGTTATTAAAATTATGTAAGATCACACACAGAGTTTCCAAACTGCTCTCATAAAGAAAGATAAATATTAGATAGGTTATATAGATTGGGTTTCATTTCATAACAGATATCTCAATTGTATGCAAAATATGGGATAGTGGAACACATTACAGAACGGCCAGTTTTCATTGAAGAAATATGTGCTCAGTTTCAAGTTTCTTTTTGTGGTATAATTTAATTTTCACATGAGATATTTAAGTGGCAGTGACTACATTAAAAGAGACTTCTCCAGCTACCCGTCCTTTGACAGAAGAAAGAAAAATACATTAATAGCCCCTTCTTTAGCTGGGGAAGCCAACAACAACTGAAACGTGGTGCACTTGAACACAGGCTCCTCCAATTCTCTGCTCTGCCCATAAGCCAGCTGAGTACTCAAATCAGGGGAACCCAACCCTTCAAGCGCTTCAGAAAGTGCGAACCTTCCTGGTTTCAGTCCTTAGCTTATTCAGAAGAATGAAAACAGCAGAGAGAAAAGAAATGGTGTAACATTCACATATATGTCCTCAATCATTGCATATCTGGCCATCTAGGACCCCTGCGGAGCACCGGCAAGCTTTATCGGTGACTTGCCAGCTGTACTTTGCAATTATCTCTGGTGAGCCAGCAAAGGTAGGCTGGAGAGCAAGACCTGAGCCCTGGGGGAGATGAAGCACTGGTCAGAAAGCACTGGAGCCTGGGATATGGAATGATAGGCTGAGGAAACAGCTCCACAGAGGTTTTTTAATTTTTCCATTCCATGATTCCAAACCAGTTTGGCTTACAGTAACTAAGACACAAGGATACACGAAGCACATTCGTATACTAACAAACTCTCAAAAATGTTTTTAGAGCATATTCCCCTGATTCCTGTGGGATACAGAGAACACAAAATAGGATGAGACAGAGTAAAAGCTTCACCAGTATGACACTGGGAAGATCTACATAATTAGCTCTTCATTTTAGCACACTTAAATGATATAGCTGTCCCACACTTGCGCTGCTAGTATCTTCAGTCACTGTGGAGCACGTATTCCGTAACATGGCAGGCTGCAGTCTCGTGGTGTCTGTAGTATTGACACATCTTTAGCTACTAAGCCATTAGACCCTCTGGTTTGATAAAGTCTTGCCACCACTATTGGAATAATTAAAGGGAAAAAATGAATATGATTCCGCATCTACAGAGAGAAAGAAGATTTACATAAGCAGAATCTCCAGTAACCAGACAGTGCAAAGAGCAAAACACAAGGGATACCAGCATGTAGGTATGACTGAGAGGTGATTAGGTGTATCTGGATAGGAGCTATAACATGGGAGAGGGGGGTGTGTATTTATACATAGTGTGTTATTTATGCCCATTACTTCTAATTGCCTAACTAGTTCTCTTTCCTCTCACGTATACTTTAGCACCCACCAACCAGAGAAAGATGTCTACAGCTAAATATCTGCCAATTATTATGGACTTTTGCTTAATATTCTATTGTTCCACTGACAGCACAGTTTTTAATATATCATTTTATACTATCCTGTACATCATCATTTTCCTGCCTCCCTTAGGGCCCTGGCTGTAATAGTTCTTATTTATTTCCACAAGCTAACATATATGCAAAAGATCTTGTAGTCATGATGTCGCCCCCACCACCCTTACCTCTTCCCATCTTTGTTTCTGTAATCCTTTTTGTCTGTTTTTAAAGTTACAGTATAAAGAAGTGTGAATACAGCATGTGTGTAGACACATACCAGGGTCAAATACACAGCTTGCTGTGTTCCCTTCCCCATCCGTAAACACACAAGACACTCCTCTCCCGCTCAGCAGTGTTATACTGCAGCCTTTTCTTGGGGCCTGTAGATTTGGGTTTTTAGCTAATAAACTTGAAAACAGATCAGAAAGGAAATAAAAGAAAATTCCCTTGCTATTCCAATGGGTGAGGCAGGAGTTTAACAGCCCATGTAGTGACTGATCACCTCACAGAATCTGCTCAGCACCTTCTGAGTCTAAGGAACTGAATGGAGCATTGACTCTGGGCTGGCAGTGCCGCAGTCTGGTTAGTTGCATCAAATGCTATTTCTTACTAAGTACTTGTTTTGCAAAATGCTTTTGTTGAGGAGAATCTGTAACAGCATAAGCTGGAGGTGGCTGTGACTGCATCGCTGTCTCTGAAACAGAACAGGCATCTTTAGGATCAGTAATTCTCAAACTTTCAGCAGTGTGTTTCTATAAATATATTTTGGCTGTGTTTTTTTTAAAGTGGGCTCTTCGGATCCAATTTCCTGAGGTCCGCTGGTTGACAGGTAGAAAAATACATATTTTTTTCCTTCAGATTTTAATAACAATGAAAAAGTGTACAAGCTTCATGGTCAAGACAGGACAGTGGGTACAAAAAAATGTTATCTTAAGGCAAAATTTACTGTCAGGGAAAATGGAACATTCCTTCTGAACTCACGAACTGGTAGTGCATGTGCAGGTTGGTTGTAGATGGTTGCTACAATAAGGCTTCTTTCATACAGGTGTGTTTATGCCCCAGGCTTGCTGGCCACAGTCCATTCCATTTACAGAAGCTGAATTAAACAATAACTACCGCATTGCAAAAAGAAGAAGGAAAAAAAAAAGGTGAGCGTCAAAGGAGATGCCTGAGAGCTTTGTTAGGGCCAAGAAAAACCCTGTTGCAGTTGTCAGAGCTTGTTGATGTTGCAGAGAACGGCACTTTATTTTTTTCTGCTGGATTTTGTGGTTCTGCCTTAGGAAAGAAAGTAAAATAGAACGGAAGAACAAAGTCCTGCTCTATAAATCAGCAGCTGCTCCTTGCCAGATCAAAGGAGTGACATTTTTGCTCCTGGACTACTTGTCCACTTTAGGTGCTTGACAGACAGCTAACAGCTGGCCTGTTACATAGTATAGGAGAGTTGGGCTACATCTTCTTCAGAGTAGATGACAAGCTAATCAGAGATATCCGTAGCACAGGACATGTGAGTGCACCTTGATCTCTTCAAACATACCCAGTACATAATTGCTAAACACCTTTATGCATTTTTGGCAAGTTGCTACTTAGGTAGTTTCCACTGAAAAGTAAGAAGGAGAATTGGTGCTTTAATCTAATTTGATCAGGGAAGTTGAACAGATGTTAAATTTGTTGACAACTCTCCTTTTCAGGTCAATTTAGAATTGGCTAAAAAATTTAATATGAAACAGTTAAAAAGATGTGTAAAATACTTCAATGTGATATTATTTGAAAAAGACACTTTGAAAAAAAAAAAAGGTTACCTAAAATGAGGCCCCTCCACTCCTATGTAAGAAGCTAGATAGGCTGATTGTGTTTTCAAGACCGCTGGACCCTCATGAGTTTTGAAAATCTTTTCCTATGAGTTTAAGGTGATAAAGTAACACATCTTTAAATGCATGAGTTACTTAAGATTTTATACGAGATCTGTTATCTACCTTTAACATGGATGTCTAAGTGCTAGCAAATCAAAGCGCATGCCAAATTAGCTAAAATTGTATTTAGCAGCTCCACAAGACGTATGTATACAAACCCGGAATTTTAATGTCAGTAGTAAAAATTTCAAAGTGATTCAGTTTCTAGTTGATTCCCATCTGCAATAAATCAAGTACAGGATGAGGTTATATACTACAGCTTATGTCTATTGACTTTGCATTTTATCTGTAAGATATGAATAGCTAAGGAAGTATGTCTGTTTGTCTCCTCCCTTCCTTTCAAGTATCTTTAAAAGATCATTTTTACGGCCCATGATAAATAACTGTATATGAATAATCTGATGGCACTCGTGAAAGAGTAACAGCCATCGCCGGTGTGTGTTACGCGGCTTCAGGTGCGATTGCATGCGCCGAAAGGCGCTCGTTACCCGCCAGAAACCCAGGGGAAATACGGGGTGATACCTTCCCACTTAAGCTGAGGTTTCCTGAGAGCTTGTGAGGAAACCTGTGCCCACCCCGCGGCACGCGCAGGTGTGGAGCGGGAACTCCTCACCGCCTTCGCGCTAACAGGCATACGTACCTCCCGCCCGCTCTCCTCCACAGCGGGGTTTCACGGCGTGCTTGCTGCCCAGGACAGCGCAATCCCCACGGTTGCACCAAGTCAACCCAGAGCACGGCCATAGCGCTACCTGGCTCTCTGGGCGCAGAGGCGGCAGCCGTGCCCCGGGGGCAGCGGCACCCCCCGGCCCGGGCCCGCCAGCGGTGCTCTGGCCCCACCTCATGGCGCCCTGCTGCACAGCGGGAGGCCTCACCCGGGGCCACCGGAGGATGAAACTCGGGGCGAGCCCAGTGTTGCAGCAGGGAATGGCAGCTCTTCTGCTGCCAGCATTACTGGGTACCGATCGCAAGCGCAGGCTGGCTGCGGCCTTGGCGCCGGGCCCTCATGGCCCTGGGCCCGTGGCGAGGCCAATGGAAGCAGCGGGGAGCCGGCCAGCAGGCCATGGGGCCTCCAGGTTCGTGGAGAGCACCGGGGAGCCCCGACTGCGACTGGGGCCTCCTGGATGTCTGCCTTCGTTGTAGGGAAAGGGTCCTGTGCACAAGCCCCTGCCCCAGGAGCGAAGGCAGGGTGGCTCCCTGGGGTTTGTGCTGCAGTGCAGGTGCTCCCCGTGAAAGGCACCAGGTCCTTCCTTGGCGGAGCCAAATCATTTCTCCCCGTGAAAGGCACCAGGTCCTTCCTTGGCGGAGCCAAATCATTTCCCCGCGCTCCCAAGAGGTAACCTGGTAACCGAGTTACATGTTTAACAAGACGGATTTTCTCTGAGGTGAATAGATGCCCGTCTTGCCAATTCTCATGATTTTATCACAAGGCTCAAGTTATTTCATGTTAAGTCGAGGTCCCAGCTCCAGCAGACAATGGTTATGTGAGATCTTTTCAAGTAAGTTTCTAGATTTTGGGCTGAGAAGAGCGGTTTAAAAATGTGGCGCAATGACTGAAAAACTCGCAAAGTAAACACCGAGAAGAGCGCTGTTTAAATTTCTGATGTTTTAGGACAGTCTCACAGTTATGGGACGGGCAAATTCATGATTTCCAACAATTGGCAGCTCCGAGTGGCATAACGTATTTTTAGGAGCTCCAACATAAACATACAAGATGCGGCAGAGGTCTTCGGGACGGTTAGCACCTGCCTCAGGCTGCCTCAGGCACCCAAGTTAGTTGCTCTCTGTCATCTTCTGGAGCCTTCTCTCCACCGAACGTGGATGCTGACTTAGGTCCTCTGAATCACACCTTCGACAGATGTGAGATGTCTAAATTAGCTTAAGAAAGTCAGTTTAAACAGCCCGTAACTCCCCTTCTCTAACAAGGCTGTCCAAAACTATGTGAAGTTTTGTCAGGGAATAAACCTGCCTGTCCCTCCCTCTTCCTCTCAAAACCAATCGTGTAAGTGACTCCATTTCTCAATATTCATGACTTAGGGAAGCCTTATTTAGATGGCTCATTTCCAGGTGACTAACTCAGCTTTTTTAATTGCCTATAAGGAATGCTGCAAATAAGAGTTGGTAACCAGGTGCGGCATAGATTCAGTGAAGCATAAACAAGGGCTTTTTCAACTATTTTTGTACACACATGTACAGGACGCCTAAACCTAATTCTGTCAGTTTAGAATACATATTGGAGGGAGAAGTTAAATAAACTAAGATAAGTAGATTTTACTTGCTCAGATAAAAGTTTGGGTGATAGACAAAGACTGCTGTAAAGGCGGGGGGGTATATTGATAAAAGTGTTTCTGCAAATTAGTCTTTTCTAATGCAGTCTTTCAGACTGCTCTGATCTGCTCAAGACTTCTGAAATGATTCTTTCAGCCTGGGAAAGAAGTCATTTTCTAGGTTACTTATGAAAACATTTTTTGTGACTTAGATGTAATATTTCATTGGTTATTTTCCCTTCCAAATTAGGGCATTCTTGGGCAACAAGGGATCAGTGTAGTATATACTCTTGAGCTAAACACTGACATGTTCATAGTCCAAATACTGAAGTATCATTTAGGCAAAGATTTATTTTCCCGTGCAAGGTGAAAACATTTGGATTATTTTTTAGAATGCATTCTTAGGCTCTTACTCAGCAAGACATTGAAGCAGGTGCTTAAACCCGATTTATTCATCAGGCTCAGCTCCCATTTACCTAGGTTTAATAAGAGCCGAGCTTCTCATCTAGATTTGGCAGGTTTTTGAAAAATCTTGCTAGACTGTTCCTCTGGGTACCTAAAAAGTTTGAAAATTAGGCTTTATATTCAGATGACAAAACATAAACAATATTAACCCTACATTATTGTTGTTATTACTTTTATTTTTATTATTTCTATGACTAAGCCTGTGACTATGTTCATTCAGTATCTCTGTTCTTTTCAAGCGAAAGAGCAGAAGTGTCTTCTTGGGCTAAAATCTAAATTGAGGCAAAACTTTCCTTGTCATTAATCCTTTTAGAGAACTCATTGTGAATTCATCTCACAAATTTGTTTATTTCTCTGTTTTTCACATAAAGAATTGAGAATCCATTTATGCAGTGGCTGGTTTGTTAAACAAATGCAATATTTTAACACCTCATTTTCTGGGATGGATGTTTTAAGTGGAAATCCAGATTGAAGACTGATACTGAAAAGTTTTGAGTTGTACATGGTGGCTCCATGTTGTTCCTCAGTTTCCCAGAAGGAGCAATCTACTCTGCTGCAGGGGACTGGTTCAGTTTTGCACCAGTTCATCTCACAGAAGATATTAGACATATAGACAAGTGACTGGAGTTAAATACCACTCTCTGCTTGAGTTCAGATTAGACCCCAAGTTGGGATGAATTGTAGTTTCCTAAGCTTTCATGCACTTCATCCTCCTGCAACAAGACCGGTTGTGACCCTACGTACTTAAGGTGAATTTTCCATGATAGCCATAGAGTAGAGCTGGAGATGTTTCTAATTCTGATTACCAATCAGTACAGCCACTAACAGTTCATTTCAAGAACTAATCTTACTCAGATTCAGTTATGGAGTGGTCACAGTGTTTTGAAATACATGTACCGTACGTATAAAAAAGACAGTGGAAACAACAACAAAATTATTTTTGAATGTGCCAGATTTGAACAAGCAGACTAAGAGATCTCTATTCGCTATTTATTCTTTTGCACTTTGCAGAAATACATCTCTGTGATTTTATCTGAACATTATTTATTATAAAAATAAAATGTATTTTGTAAATGTGAGTTTAACGTCATTTGATATGACTTGAGACAAAATATAATACATATATAAAGAAGATTAATTACAGGACTTCCTATAAAATACAGAATACATGTTTATTTTGGTCAAAGAAAACCAAGGCTCTATTGGAAGAGATGCAATTAAATGCATATATTTAGATTATATTGTCATGCTAATCAGCAATGGTAGGAACCAATTAGGACTAGGGCTACCAAATCACCAGACTACACTGCATATTCACTAGTATACCTTTACTGCTTTACTGGTTTTTGCTGGAAGCAGATAAAAATGAAATTACTTCTTTTAAAAGTCCATGTTGTTGCGCATTTTGAGCCAAATCTTGTTCATTGTGCTTTCATAAATTGTCCCACAAAAGTTACCAGAACTACTTGTGTGAGAAAGACAGACTCTGGCTATAGAGAATATATGTGGCTGCTTTAGGCAGCAATTAAAGAAAAATACAAGATGCAAAAAGCCTTCTTTCGATTCAAATGGCTATTGTTTGAATAAGTGAGGTCGGTAATCTGTCATTTGCAAAATGCTGAAAGTGAGATTTTCATTAAACGTACTATGTCAATGACATATATTTCTCAACATTACACACCTCATTTATCATTCTGGAATGAGGACCAAGCACCATATGAATGTAGAGTTTGTGAAGGTATCGCCTCACAGCCCTGGAGGCTGATGACCCCTCTTTATCTACACAGCAGGTAAGGCACAAACAGTGGCAATGTGAGCTCTCTTTGCAGTCCCCTGCCAGTGTGCCTGGCTGCTAAGCTGGGGAACAAAGGAAAGATAGCATATGGATAGCAGATTGTAGGAGCGCTGAAAGAGGACTGAGGAAATCTATGTTGGGTGTGTGGCTCTGCCAAAGATCTCTTGTATGACTTTGGCCTTGTCACTTAATCTCCTTCTGTCTCTGTTCCCCTTTGCAAACAGGGAGAAGGCGTCTTTCCTCTCCCCCAGGCTTTGCTGGAAATCTGTTCAGACCCTGAGTTCTCTTGGACGGTGTGCTTGTGCAGCATGGGGTGGAGTAAGACTGAGCTTCATTGGGTCCTCTAACTGCTGCTATCATCCAAATAATAGGAATTACTATTAACGGAAGAGTAACAAAGAAATCCATGTCTTGTTGATAGATTTTACTCATCTTTTCAGGCCATTCAATCTTTGGCCTCTGGGTGAAGGATATGAGCAAGGCAAGCAATTAGTTTCAGGAGCAGAGCTGTGAATTCTTCTTTTATAGGGTTCCAAATAATGCTGGAAATAGTGGCATTGGTGTTCTCTTTTTTCACCTGTCTCTTAATGGCTTTTGAAGACATTTGTGCCAAAATAACATCACAGTGTTTCTGCAACGCACAAACTGAAGTGCTGTGCAAAAGGCTGTATTTTGCTCTACTTTGGCCCCGGAGATGGCTCCCCGAGGGATTCAAAAAAAGCCCTCAAAAAATGTAAAGGCTAGGGCAGGGACTATGGTTTCTATGTCTCTATTATGTACTGTGCATATTTATGGGGCAGCATAAAGAATAAATAATAATCCACAAACACTGCATTCTGTGCCCTTGTCTACCAATTGTGCTGATGCATTACGTGATGTAGCTACTGCTAATGAAACTAGGATCTGATTTTTAGCTTCACCTGAAATGTATGTCTGTTTTGCAGCTGCAATTTTGCAAATATAAATAATTTCATATGTAATTTTTCAGACATACCCATTGGTGGGTATAACTGATGCTGTTTATGGACAGGATTTTTCAGAGGAGCCGTAGAAATGGAATTTCAAAATGATCTGGATGCCTAAAGCCTCTGTGCTCCTGTATCTTTCTAAGTCTGTGACAGTGTATCTTCTCTTCAGACAAAGCGCTGCTGGTCTAGAGGACAGCATTTGCACCTGTAGTTATGCACATGTGCATGGAAAGAAAAATGGAGAAATAACGAAATCAGAAATCAAACCCAAGCGCTATTTTTTGCAAGTTTTGCTGGACAAATGCGATTGCTTTTATGGCTCTTTTTTTCTGTAGGGAAACAAAGATTGGGGGACTCACTAGTAGGGCTTTAACTCCCATTTCCAAAACAGCTAGTGAATTGCCTCTATCTAGAGTTCACAGTGAAAGGCTGGCTTTATTCACATCAGCGGAATAAAATAAGGCCAAGATCTTTTGGGAGTGAATGGCTGGGCAAGATTGGGTTTTCAACAAACCGTCCCAAAAGGCTTACTCCGTGGTGGCTGTCGAATAGGTAAGGCAAGGCTGGAGTGGAGTATCCCAATCTGCGTGCTCACGGGGGTAAAGCAGTTGTCACCTGAAACCCTTCAGGACTTAGAATTTTCTTAATGCTCTGCCTTGTTGTGCGAGCCCATTGAAAGAACACTTCAGAGGGCACCCATTTCTTACTAATGTAAACTTTCTGAGGAGTATCCAAAGATATGACCTCTGGGTGAACCTTTAACCTTCCCCTTAATTATTTGTTTGAAGACAGTGTCGAGTTCTCCCGCTGAGAGCCAAGGCCCATAATGCTTCGCAGCCCTGTGAGCTGGGGTGTGTGTGCAGGGAAGTGGAGAGGGACATAAATAAGGGGACCACCAGATGTAAATAATAAAAGTGGTTGGGGTTTAAATAAAAAACGAAAAAGCAATTTGGTTTCCCTGAAGAGTGGCCTGATTGAAGAAAAGGGGTTAGTAAGACGGAAAGTGTGTGCATGTGTGGGGGGGTTCTGTTGTCTGTGATTTTTTACAGGCCTAAATAAGCGTTCATTCCATTCTTTAAAACCTTGCCATCTGTATACACCATTAGAAGCTCATAGGAGAAGAGAAAACAGTCTTATCAGGCTTTCCTGTTAATCTCTATTGGCCTTAACTTTAGCTGATAAAAGGCACGCTGGATGGAGGAGGTTCAGGTCAGGCTCCATTTGGTCAGCATGGTAACGTTACTGGAAAGTAGCTCAGCAAATTAAGTCCTATCGAGGACCTTTGTCTTTGAGGATGGAAACACGCCTCGAAATCACAGCGCTGGGGTAGGAGATGCCTTCGCTGTGCCGCAGTCAGGAGGGAATAAACAAGTACATCGACTGTGTCTGAGTTTTTATTTTAATACCTGAAGTCATGACTAATTCTGAGGCAGGATGACATTTCTGACAACTGAATTACACTTTTCCTAAAGAATAAAGAATGTCTTTTGGATGTAAACAGAGAGATGCAAAAGAGCCCTTTAGTGTTACTTGCAGCATTTATGCATCTGTCTAATGAAATTTCCACGACTGTGATTACGGAAGATGCGATCGAAGGTGTGCCACCGTCTTTTATTATCTGCGGAGGAATTTAACTGGGGGGTGGGAGGGAGGGAGGGAAGCGTGACAAAAGGCCTTGCGGAGCTGATGCTATATAAAGGCTAGCAATTTACTAAATGAGCAGATGAACTTAGTTCTCAGTTAACTGACTGAAAGACTTCGCTAGGCGTTGGATCGGGCCCAATGGCAATTATTGGAGGCTGTTTTGGATGATGGGCATGTTAGTATTCCTGAAGAGGATTAAACACTAGTATTCGACTTCATTAGCACTCCTTAAGGGTCACCAGCCGAAAGCCTGAGCTGTGAAATAGCACACAAAACCTGCGCGAAGGCTCCAAAGTGTTCTCAAACACAAAGAGGGGGGACAAAAACAAGCGTGGCTCCTGAGTGATAGAAAATTGCCCTGTTTTGAAAGAAATTCTGTGAATAGGCAAGTTTTAAAATTATTTTAGGGAAATTAATTTGGCTTAGCTTGTGCCGATGTGGATCGCTGCGCATTAAGCTAATAAGAAATACGCAAGCACTTATTTTTGGATTACCAGCAAAATTAAATCCAGGCTCCGCAGCCAACTAACTGCCTTTACCGGCACTCAAAAGCCTCGGCAACCGCCCCGGTTTGAGATTTTACAAAAAAAAAAAAAAAAAAAAAAAAAGGTTATTTTGGGCCTAATATTAACCACATGTACCTGGGACTGGGGGTTTCTAACGAGTTGAAAGGTGCCTGAGTCTAGGGCGGGCGGTGGCCTTGCGCGGGGTGTCCCCGCTCGGCCGCAGAGGTCGCCCCCAGCTGGCACTGACCTCCAAACGACCCCCGCCTTTACAGGCGCCGGCTGCAGGAGTTGCAGAAGAGCAGAAGTCTTTCTGGGCCGGCACTTATTGCTGCTGCGCTGGTGATAAAACTTCAGACAGCCTAATTGATGGCTTTGCTGACCTAACGATACCTTGTGAAAGCACGGAGTGGCAAAGCCTGGTCCTCATTTATGGCCAGCTGCAAGGGTAGCTGGATCCCTAGGATGGAAAGGGAAAAAAAAAAAGTCTCCCGGCCTGTGAACTTTGCAGGTTCCGAGCCACTCGAAGAAGTTAAAGAAACAATTGTCTTTTAACACAAGTTTTTGGTCGCATTTACTTGTTCAAAGCCTTCTGGCAAATCCAGCTTTAAGCTGGCTAGTAAGATAAGCGCGTTACCAGTTACAATTTCTGAGCACTTAGAGGAAAATCCTTTAAAGTGAAATTATACTCTGTTAAAAAAGCAACGCGAAGCAAAACACGTTGCCGCACCACGTTAAAATCCTGTCAGTTTTAAAACAGAGGTGTTCTCAAAACACAGAAGCAAGCTGATGAAAGGACTTCTATTCTTTGTATTCTGTTGCAGGTTTATTAATGCCAGAAGAAGAATAGTACAGCCTATGATTGACCAGTCAAATCGAGCAGGCAAGTTCCAAGTAGTATCTGTATTCAAGTCCCACAGGCGCAAATCCTCATCAAGTTATTCTTCAGGAGTCCCATCACCTGGTAAATAAATGCTCCAACCAGGCATTCTGGGAGATTATTTTTTTTTCTTATGTCCCCAGAATTCCGCTGTAGGAAGCAACGTCGCTAATTGGTGCTAATTGGAGATTTCCCACCCTGACTCTACTGAAACTGCTTTTTATTTTCTCTCTGAATTGGTAATTGGGTACAAGTAGTAGTGCCACAAGCAGTTTGTTTGACTGTGAGCTCTTGAATTACTCATTGCTTGTCTGCATCCAATCAGCAGGACAATCTCATTTTCTTGCTACCCACAACTCCTTGGTGTATGCATTGCTTTCACTTCTGGAAGGCGAGCTGTGAAACTCATTGTATCCATTCATTTGCTTTGACTATTCACAATATGCTACTAATGCGACCTGGTACCATACTGCCAGAAAATATTAAAAGATTATTACTTTTGTTTAAGAATGCACCAGATATGTTCCCAGTAAAACATATGATTTTTGTAACAATACCTTTTCTACGTTTCTATTAAAGTACTCGGAATACGTAACTCTTTACACAACAACTGGTGCCGTGTTAATCATTCCACTTTGTAATATGCATTTCCTCGGCATACTAGGGAGTTGTGGTTTCCTGCCATGAGGTTATGGGATAAAACTGTTCTCCATGTGGTGATGACTGTTGTCACTAACAAGGGCTTTAACTTGATGGTGATTTCGCCTGCTGCTTCACTTTAAAGGTTTTTGAAAAGGTTATTAATCCTTTGGGAAACTCTTCCCATGTAGCATTAAATTTCTTTTTCATTAACAGGTGAAAAAGGGGGAAAACACTAACTCAACTAACCATGCAAACCATTAAGCCAAATACAAAGTATATATGTTAATAGGAAAAGCCATGTCCAGAATTTCCCTACTTGTTCTAGAGTAGGTGCG